>NC_061113.1:189059852-189080195 GCF_002878395.1 Capsicum annuum
ACGACTTATCACAGATGCTGCCAGCTCCTCTTTGCTTTTGACATTCGCTGCCTTTGGCTGACGATGAAGCGTGATGGCTTATCATATCTTTGATTACTTATCACAGATGTCGTTGATGATTTACTTCAGCTCTCATATTCTTCCTTAGGCTAACAACAATCTTGATGGCTTATCACAACTCCGACGGCTTATCATATGTCGTTGTCACTTCTTTCAGCTGAATTGCATTGTCTGTTTAAGGATGACGATGAAGCTAATAACTTATCAGAGTACTACGACTTATCAGGAATGTTGTCAGGCACACTTCTCTTCTATTTTCTTCAGATTTCAATTCTTTTACGTCCATCATTGTTGGTTCTCTTGCATCTTGAATTCCACTGCAAAATCAAAGATTAAACAATCAAAAACAACAAAAGTTGCTTAATACTTTGCAATTATTCTCAGTTAAAAGCCTCAAATGTTTTAGCATTTTCTCACACATCAACATCCCCAACTTAAAACAATTGCTTTTCCTCAAGAAAATTAAACACAACCAAGAGGATACAAAGTACATTTGGCAGTCAATCATCTATATTATCTCAAAACCATCTTTACCTTCTCTAATGTCAATTAATTCCAAATCAACTGTGTATGCTACTAAAGAAAAAAAGTGGGACACACAGGAATCAAGATATGGGATCAATTCAGCAACAACAACCATGCATGTATCAAGCTTACACTATCCAATCAAGTTAGCAACTGGTAACGTAAATAGTGTGCCCTCACTATAAAGAAGTCCCACTTCACTTATATCAGAAATTACATATATCACCATGGGGACAATCACCAGACACTCACTCTCAGAATAAAGTTCCAATCAATGTATGTCGAATACCATAGTCTTGCCCTTATTTTCATTTCCAAGACTTTCAGACAGGTTAACTAGGATCTCTATAGGTCTTCTCTTTGGCTGGTAATGTAGGCTAGGGGCTGGTATGATAATCGATGATATTTAAAGTGACTAAGCCTCCTTGACACTAAACTAGCTTTCGAGGTTTCACTCATTAGCCTTTTTTTATTGTTCTCTTTTCTTGATCACACTTATTCAAGATGGGTGCGGTTCTTTTCTACAATCACTTCATATTTTTCATAACTTTTATTTTCTTTCTCTTTTTCACCGCACCCAGCTTTTTATTCTTTTATTTTACTTTACCTTTCTTCATACTTATTTTACATCAGCAACCCCTATGATAGTCACCCTCAACTTAGGCCATTTGCCTAAGTCAAGGTACACAGTGTCCAAAGAGGACCAGGGCCAAAACAGGTTCATTATGATATAAAAATTGGATGGTGATAGGTAACATAAAAAAATAGGCTATTCGAGCCCAAAATAGGGATCAAGGGATATTATGCATACAGGGAAGGTTATTTAGGCTAAAGTGGGGTAATATTAAAATGGCCTATGATCCTTTCCTAACCCCTATCCTTTAACCTAGGTAAGAATAACCGAGCAAGTTCTGAATCAAACATAGAAAGGGAACTAAGTAAAATCTCACACGCACATAGCACACAAGTATTCACAAGTTACGACATATCCAGTTCATGCACTTGTTTACCAATGGTTATCAAGTTGATAGAACTAATACCATACAAATATGAACAGTGGTCACAATTAGATGCAAATCACACAGTTAAAGAATTAGACCACTTGAGAGGCATTCAAAAAATAACAAAACCATGTTAATTGCCTCAGGTACTTGTATTTCTCCTAGTCAACTACAAAATGTTACAAAAAAAACTCACCCTACACCCTCAACTTAAAATCAAATAAAAACTAAACTAAGGGTTAGGCTATACTTGGAGTAGATCAAGCACGGGGATCATGGGTCCTTGACCTTGCTGCTGCATCCTCAGCTGTCTTATCTCCATCGAGAGTCTCCTTTCATTCATACATATCTAGTCTAGCAGTTGTTGGAGGCATACTAGTTGAGGCACCCACGGCTCTCGCTCGCAGGGCCTCCTCTTATTTTTCATTGTCAGCTAGTGACTTGATCATCGCCTTCCTCGTCTCCTCTTTTTTAGCCTTTTTCTTGCCCTCTTCTTTGTTGTTCTTTCTTTATCACTATCAGGCCTTTCTCTATTACCCATACCTTCCTTCTCACCCTTCTTCTTCTTTTTCTTCATTGGTTCCCCTATGAGATCAAGCAATGGGATTTCACCCACGGACTCATCAATAGCTGGATCTGTCGGCACCATAAGTTGGCATTGCTGTAATACCCCAACATCCGTCTTCACCTTGTCCAGGGCTGCTCTAAATTGTGTAAGGTCTGAGCTCGACATTTCTCTTACCCATGTAGTAAAATGATTTTCTAATTAATTAATTCGACCAGGCAAGGCTCAAAAGGGCTCCAGTGCTACCTTAATCCTCTTATCTACCATAGAGGCAAATTTTTTGGAAAAAATTTACAGCTGAGCCTCACACCACTTGGCTTGTTTTGCCACTCTCCTGAAATTCATAGGGTTGAAGGTAAATTTTATGGTAGACACATTAGCTGAAGGATTTATTTCATTTCTAGGCACTGAATCTACTATTGCTGAGAAGGTTGGTGTTGCAGCCTCAGAATCCTACATTGCTACATTAGGTGTTGAGTTAGTACCAATAACTGGTGGGTCTGTTGCAACCCCTGCTTCTCTGTCAAGTGTCAGTCTCAGCTGATTTTTATCACATCAGATGGGGTTATGGGTCTTCTTGGCAAACATTTCTTTGTCTAACCCTACAACCTCAGGTACATGGGTTTCCTTACATAACTTTGTAATTAGACAAGGGAAAGGATATGCCGGGTAGGGCCTTGAGACATAAATTTTCATCTCCTCAGCAATGGTCTCCCCAAAGTTCAACTTGAGCTTACCCATAAGAACTACGACCAATATTGCTCTGTTGTCTCAAATAATTTTATCTCTCTCAGTATGCATCAAATGGATGCGCACTACACCCCATCAAAACCTTGCCTCTTTAGTCAGGGAGGCCTTAAAAATCCTTTCATTCGGGTTGGTCAGCCATTTATTTTTCCCTTCAGCTATGAGTGTGGCTTACCAAGATCGTTGATTTGCATGATGCTTTAGTTGAGCATAGAATGTAGGTGAAGTGGCCCGAGGAGTAAATTCTGGGCCATGAAGAAATTTGTTAATTGTTGTTTCTGAGAGATCCAACATCACACCACGTACTGGAACTTTATCCAACAAAGATTGATCCGATGATTTCTCTCCTTCATTGCACATGTTCTCCAATCGATCCTGATAGTTTGCGGTCCATCCCAAGTCATAGTCTTGGAATTTCTTCTCAAGTCATAGTCTTAGAATTTCTTCTCAAGTCATAGTCATAGGGCAAAATAAGCTTCCTACTTTTGCGGTCCATCCCAAGTCATAGTCTTGGAATTTCTTCTCCACTTCAGTATATTTGCTCAACCCGGTAGTGATGATCCTCTTTTCTTCAAAGATGGGCTTTTTAATGGTTCTACTTTTAGTTCTGAGAAGGCCATCATAGAAGATTTTTTGTGCCTTAGGAATTTACCACCTAGCACTGTTTTGAACCCTCAGGGTTCTTTTATTTAACCAGAGTTTACCAAATCGAAGATTTTTCATCATCCTGTTGCTCAGTAGAAGGGGACTCAAATAATGGTCCCTTAGATTCTTGTTGCTCAAACTCAGAATGCTCAGACTCAGTCTCCCCAGACTCAGAATGCTCACACTCAGGCTGCTCAGAAGTCGTACCGTCAGGTGGTGGTGTTGCTTCAGTATCACTTTCTTCACTCTCCTCTACCTCAAGTAGTGGAGGTGGTGAAGGCTCTTTCGAGATTTTCTTTTTCCTTTGCTTTCTGAGAAACGACTCCTCCTCCTAATAATAGATCCCTCATCGAAGAGTCTCCAAGGTACCCTCCCCTTTTTTATTTTATTTGTAGGTTTGGGGCTCTTTCCTTTGGGTGCCATTATAAGACCTGTAGCAAGAAAAAAACATTAGTTGACACTCAAGAGGATATACACAAATACATCAGTCATTGAAGTTCCACACCCCTTGAAAGGGTTTATTTATGCTTTAGGTCAAAGGTGTGACGACATGGTCTGATAAGTCATCACGATTGTGATAACTTATCAGCAATGTCGTCAGCATTAACAAAATAGGCTTATTTTCCTCAACTTATGACGACATAATATGATAAGCCGTCACAATTATGATAGCTTATCAACCGTGTCATCAACTCAGAACACACCCCTCAACTTAATTTTAACTTGATTTTAAACCAATTTCTTCTTACAATCACATTGAGTTGTGTTCTTGAACTGAACCCTAGGCTTTTGATCTTGGGTGTATTTATACGCCTAAGCACCATAACTTATCCATATTTTAGCTAAGTTTAGAGAATAAAATGCCTAGTTTCTTATGTTTTTACTCCACTTCTATGCAATTGAGCTAACCGATGTGATTAGCATGATTTTAGGTATTAATGAGGTAAATGAAGACATAATGGGATTATGGAATATGGATGGCATACGACACAAGAGAGAGTAGTAGTCTGGACCAAATATGGCGCCTAGAAACTATGTACAAGATTAGTTTGTCATTTATAATGAGTTCAGGGACTTAGAAGGAAATTATGAGAGAAAAGATTATTAAAAGGCTTAATACTGAATTTTTATTCATTATTGAATTATTCTATATTATTTTTGGAAAAGGGAGAGTGGCGGCTTAGCTTGGAGAGAGAGAAAAAGGTTTTTCTCTTATTCTCACAATTCGCACACCAAGATCATCTTCTAGTTTTTGGTATGATGAATATTTCTATTGTGATTTTCATTATATTCATGAGTAGCTAAGTTTATTAGTTAGGGTTACTGAAGTCTTGTATCATACAATCTATCACTTTGGCTTTTGAATTCATTATGCATTGCTTTGTTTATATCATACTCTCTTCGCTTATCTTGAATTCTCGTGGTTGCAAACATAGAGGATATGCCTTAAAGTGCAACTTGTTAGAAAGAAAGGTTGATGTTCGGAAAAGAGAGTAGTGACAAGAAAATAGGATTACCAACCCCTATTTCATAAGTTAATACCTTAGCAGGATTAATTACTTGGAAATTTCGTATTGTTTTTGGTAAACGCTTTTGATTCGAGAGAACTAAAGTGAATTAGTCCTTGATGGTTGAGAAACACTAGGATTATCTTATTAAATACACTATGTTTCTCTGTAAGCACGATGCATGTATGAATTCATAAAGCCCATAGTTAGAAAGTATTGAAAACTACAAGGTGAACATAACCCTAGCTTGCTATTTCTCTGAATTTTAATACTACTACACGCATTTCATCTTGTTAAACCAAAACCATTAATTTTTAAATTGAATCAAATCGCCCTATTTATTTTACGAAAACGAACGATTAAAAGTCAACTAATTTGCATAAAACTTAATTAACACCATATTCCGTGTGGGATTCGACCCCAACCTAGTTGGGTTATATATTTTACAACGACCTCTTACTCTCTCATAAGAGAGGTGTAATTTAGGTGTATCAGCTTTCTCATACAAAGCAGCATAATAAACCCTAGATTCTTCTTTTCACACTATAGCAAGTTAAGCTTGCCTCAACCTTTTTGGAACTAAGATTTACATCAGTTTATCACCTACCCAATGAAGAGAAGAGTCAAGTTTTGAGCATACCTGGTGAGCGACTTTCACTTGGTTACTCGAGTAAAGAAGAGTTTGCAGATGACAGAGGGGACTTGATTTTTTATTTTTTTTTAATTCAAACCCACTCTCATAAGAAAGGATATTTTTCTTATTTTACTTGGAAATATTTTTGAAAAAGGAAGATAATGAACTAACTATGGAAGGAAATAAAACTTAAAGGAGAGAAAAAAGAGTATGTGGGAAGCTGAAAAGGTTGACTAGGCCGGGTTAGATCTTTTTAATTCTGGGCCCAAATTTCACCTAACGGCTTATCAGATGTTTGATAAGTTGTCACTGATGTCATCAGCTCAAGGCAGTATGTTACCTTATTTTAAATTCTCTGACGACATCTGTGATGGTTTATCACAGGTGTGATAGCCCATCACAAACGTCATTATCCTTAATAGAACAAGTCTCAACTTTCTTGAGATGACTACCTCAATTTCACCTTCTTTGAACTAAAACCTAACTTACAAAAATAAAAAAACTTTGCTTGAAAATATAAAAATTTTGGGTTGCCTCCCAATAGCGCCTGATTTAGTGTGGCGGCACGACTCGGTTATCTTGACTACTCAAACTTCATCAAGACAACCTGTTGATACCTCTTTACAATCTTCATAGAATACATCCAAGATTGAGAAAACACTCGTCTCCTTTTGTTGTGTCATAGGTGAGTGTATTGCGAACTTTGCTTCTTTGTCATTGAGCCTGAACTTCACCTCAGTCAGTTCCACATCTACTATCACTCTCCCAGTTGTGAGGTCTACCCAAAATAATAGGTACTTCAAAGTCCACATCACAGTCAAGGAGTATGAAATCAGCTGGAAGAATAAAGTCAGCCACCTTTACTAATATATTATGTAGTATTCCTACTGGATGCTTTACAGAACTATCCTCCATCACCAATCTCTTATTTGCCGGGGTAGGATCTCTCATACCGATCTTTTTATACATGGCTAGTGGCATTATATTAATGCTCGTACCCAGATCACATAAGGTCGTAGTGAATTCCAAAAACCTGATTGTACATGCAATAGTGAATGCTCCAGGGTCGGCCTTCTTCAACACCAAGGTCCTCGTAGAAATAATGCTACAATAATGGATATTATCCTCTGGTTCGTAGATCACTCCTCTTTTCTTTTTCACAAGGTCTGTCATAAATTTAGCATACCCTGGCATTTGCTAAAGTGCCTCCACCAAAGGAATATTTATTGTTAACTGCTTAAACATCGCCATGAATTTACTAAATTTTGTGTCCTCAAACATCTTCTTCAATCTTTGATGAAAGGGAGATGGTGGTTGGGGGAGATTTTTCACCATTACTTCATTTTCCTTCTCTTCCTCTTTTTCCAGAGCATCATCAGAACCATCCAGCTTCTCAGACGCCAGTGGACATTCTTCTTTGGGTTCCTTTCTGTTCAGGACCCTCCTGAAAAATGCGACTTTAGTTTCTGTTCAGAACCCTCAATAAAAATAGGAATTTACTTTCTGTTCACGACCCTCCTGAAAAATAGGAATTCACTTTCTATTCAGGACCCTCCTGAAAATAGGACTTTACTTTCTGTTCACGGCCCTCTTGAAAAATAGGATTTTACATTTTTTTAGGACCCTCATGAAAAAGGGATTTTACTTTCTGTTCAGGACCCTCCTGAAAAATAAGACTTTACTTTCTGTTTCGGACCCTCCTGAAAAATGAGATTTTCCTATATGTTCATGACCCTCTAATAAATGGGACTTTACTTTATGTTCAGGAACCTCCTAAAAAATGGGATTTTACTTTCTGTTCAGGACCCTCCTGAAAAATGGAACTTTACTTTATGTTCAGGACTCTTTGGAAAAATGAGATTTTACATTTTGTTTTGGACCCTACTGAAAAATAGGACTTTACTTTCTATTCAGGACTCTCCTGAAAAATTGGACTTTACTTTCTGTTCAAGACCCTCCTAAAAAATGTGAGGTTACTTTATGTTCAGGACCCTCCTGAAGAATAGTATTTTACTTTCTGTTCAGGACCCTCCTGAAAAATGGGACTTTACGTTCTGTTCAGGACCCTTCTAAAAAATAGAACTTTACTTTCTGTTCAGGACCCTGATGAAAAATGGGATTTTACTTTCTGTTAAGGACCCTTCTTAAAAATGGGAGGTTACTTTATGTTCATGACCGTCCTGAAGAATAAGATTTTACTTTCTGTTTAGGACCCTCCTGAAAAATGGGACTTTACTTTCTGTTCAGGACCTTCCTAAAAAATGGAAGGTTACTTTATGTTCAGGACCCTCCTAAAAAATGGAACTTTACTTTCTGTTTAGGACCCTCGTGAAAAATGGGATTTTACTTTTTGTTAAGGACCCTCCTTAAAAATGGGTGGTTACTTTATTTTCACGACCATTCTGAAGAATAGAATTTTACTTTCTGTTTAGGGCCCTCCTAAAAAATGGGATTTCACTTTCTATTCAGGACCCTCCTAAAAATGAGATTTTACCATTCTGTTCGGACCCTACAAAAAAATGGGACTATAGTTTCTGTTCAGGACACTCCTAAAAAATAGGAATTTATTTTTGTTCAGGACCCTCCTGAAATATGCGACTTTAATTTCTGTCCAGAACCCTTCATTAAAATAGGAATTACTTTCTGTTCACGACCCTCCTAATAAATGGGAACTCTTTTTCTATTGAGGACCCTTCTGAAAAATAGGACTTTACTTTCTGTTCATGACCATCTTAAAAAATGGGATTTTACATTTTTTTTAGGACCCTCATGAAAAAGGGATTTTACTTTCTGTTCAGGACCCTCCAGAAAAATGGGACTTTACTTTCTATTCTGGACCCTCCTGAAAAATGAGATTTTAATTTTTGTTCAGTACCCTTCTAAAAAATGCGATTTTACTTTCTGTTTAGGACCCTCCTGAAAAATGGGACTTTACGTTCTGTTCATGACCCTCCTGAAAAATGGAACTTTACTTTCTGTTAAGGACCCTCCTTAAAAATGGGAGATAACTTTATGTTCACGACCCTCCTGAAGAATAGGATTTTACTTTCTATTCAGGACCCTCTTGTAAAAGTGGACTTTACTTTTTGTTCAAGACCCTCCAGAAAAATGGGACTTTACTTTCTGTTCAGGACCCTCCCTAAAAATGTGACTTTAATTTCTATTCAGGACCCTCATGAAAAATGGGATTTTACTTTCTGCTCAGGACCCTCCTGAAAAATGGGATTTTACTTTCTGTTCAAGACCCTCCTGAAAAATGCGATTTTACTTTCTGTTCAGCACCCTCTTAAAAAATGATATTTTACTTTCAGTTCCGGACCCTCCTAAAAAATAGGATTTTACTTAATGCTCAAGACACTCCTAAAAAATGGGATTTTACTTTCTATTCAGGACCCTCCTGAAAAATAGGATTTTAATTTCTTTTTTGGAGCCTACTGAAAAATAGGACTTTACTTTCTGTTCAGGACCCTCCTGAAAAATAGGACTTTACATTATGTTCGGGGCCCTCCTAAATAATGGAAGGTTACTTTATGATCAGGACCCTTCTGAAGAATAGTATTTTACTTTCTGTTCAAGACCCTCCTGAAAAATAGGACTTTAAGTTCTGTTCAAGACCCTTTTCAAAAATGGAACTTTACTTTCTGTTCAGGACCCTTCTGAAAAATGAGATTTTACTTTCATTTCAGGCCCTCCAAAAAAATGGGACTTTAGTTTTTGTTCAGGACAATCCTGAGAAATAGAAATTTACTTTCTGTTCAAGACCCTCCTTAAAAAAGGGACTTTACTTTCTGTGCAGGACCCTCCTAAAAAATGGGACTTTACTTTCTGTTCAGAACCCTTCTGAAAAAAAGGACTTTACTTTCTGTTTCGGACCCTCCTGAAAAATAAGACTTTACTTTCTATTCAGGACCCTCCTGAAAAATAAGATTTTCCCATATGTTCATGACCCTCTGATAAATGGGACTTTACTTTATGTTCAGGAGCCTCCTAAAAACTCGGATTTTACTTTCTGTGCAGGACCCTCCTGAAAAATGGGACTTTACTTTATGTTCAGGACTCTTTGGAAAAATAAGATTTTACATTCTGTTTTGGACCCTACTGAAAAATAGGACTTTACTATCTGTTCAGGACTCTCCTGAAAAATTGGACTTTACTTTCTGTTCAAGACCCTCCTAAAAAATGAGAGGTTACTTTATGTTCAAGACCCTCTTGAAGAATAGTATTTTACTTTCTGTTCAGGACCCTCCTGAAAAATGGGACTTTACATTCTGTTCAGGACCCTTATAAAAAATAGAACTTTACATCTGTTCAGGACCCTAATGAAAAATGGGATTTTACTTTCTGTTAAGGACCCTTCTTAAAAATGGGAGGTTACTTTATGTTCACGACCCTCCTGAAGAATAAGAATTTACTTTCTGTTCAGGACCCTCCTGAAAAATGGGACTTTACTTTCTGTTCAGGACCTTCCTAAAAAATGGGAGGTTACTTTATGCTAAGGACCCTCCTGAGGAATAGTATTTTATATTCTATTCAGGACCCTCCTAAAAAATGGGACTTTTACGTTCTGTTCAGGACCCTTCTAAAAATGAAACTTTACTTTCTGTTCAAGACCATCACAAAAAATGGGATTTTACTTTTTTTAAGTACCCTCCTTAAAAATGGGAGGTCACTTTATGTTTAGACCCTCCTGAAGAATAGGATTTTACTTTCTGTTCAGGACCCTCGAGAAAAATGACATTTTAATTTCTATTCAGGACCCTCCTAAAAAATGAGATTTTACTTTCTTTATAGCACCCTCTTGAAAAATGGGATTTTACTTTCTGTTCAAGACCCTCCTAAAAAATAGGATTTCACTTTCTATTCAGGAACCTCCTGAAAAATGAGATTTTACATTCTGTTAGGACCCTCCAAAAAAATGGAACTATAGTTTCTATTCATGACACTCCTGAAAAATAGGAATTTACTTTCTATTTAGGACCCTCCTGAAAAATGCGACTTTAGTTTCTGTTCAGAACCCTCAATAAAAATAGGAATTTACTTTCTGTTCACGACCCTCTTGAAAAATGGGAATTCACTTTCTATTCAGGACCCTCCTAAAAAATAGGACTTTACTTTCTGTTCACGACCCTCTTGAAAAATAGGATTTTACATTTTTTTAGGACCCTAATGAAAAAGGGATTTTACTTTCTGTTCATGACCCTCCTGAAAAATGGGACTTTACTTTTTGTTTCGGACCCTCCTAAAAAATGAGACTTTACTTTCTGTTCAGAACCCGCCTGAAAAATGAGATTTTCCTATATGTTCATGACCCTATAATAAATGGAACTTTACTTTATGTTCAGAGCCCTCCTAAAAAATGAGATTTTACTTTCTGTTCAAGACCCTCCTGAAAAATGGGACTTTACTTTATGTTCAGGACTCTTTGGAAAAATGAGATTTTACATTCTGTTTTGGACCCTACTGTAAAATAGGACTTAACTTTCTATTCAGGACTCTCCTGAAAAATTGCACTTTACTTTCTGTTCAAGACCCTCCTAAAAAATGAGAGGTTACTTTATGTTCAGGACCCTCCTAACGAATAGTATTTTACTTTCTGTTCAGGACCCTCCTGAAAAATGGGACTTTACGTTCTGTTTTGGACCCTTATAAAAAATAGAACTTTACTTTCTGTTCAGGACCCTGATGAAAAATGGGATTTTACTTTCTGTTAAGGACCCTTCTTAAAAAGGGGAGGTTACTTTATGTTCACGACCCTCCTGAAGAATAAGATTTTATTTTCTGTTCAGGACCCTCTTGAAAAATGGGACTTTTCTTTCTGTTCAGGACCTTCCTAAAAAATAGGAGGTTACTTTATGTTCAGGACCCTCCTGAGGAATAGTATTTTATATTCTATTCAGGACCCTCCTAAAAAATGGGACTTTTACGTTCTGTTCAAGACCCTCCTAAAAATGGAACTTTACTTTCTATTCAGGACCCTCACGAAAAATAGGATTTTACTTTTTTTAAGGACCCTCCTTAAAAATAGGAGGTCACTTTATGTTTATGACGCTCCTGAAGAATAGGATTTTACTTTCTGTTCAGGACTCTCGAGAAAAATAAAATTTTAATTTCTGTTCAGGACCCTCCTAAAAAATGAGATTTTACTTTCTTTGTAGCACCCTCTTGAAAAATGGGATTTTACTTTCTGTTCAGGACCCTCCTAAAAAATAGGATTTCATTTTCTATTCAAGAACCTCCAAAAAAATGAGATTTTACATTCTGTTAGGACCCTCCAAAACAATGGGACTATAGTTTCTGTTCATGACACTCTAGAAAAATAGGAATTTACTTTCTGTTCAAGACCCTCCTGAGAAATGCGACTTTAGTTTCTGTTCAGAACCCTTAATAAAAATAGGAATTCACCTCCTGTTCACGATCCTCCTGAAAAATGGGAATTCACTTTCTATTCAGGACCCTCCTGAAAAATAGGACTTTACTTTCTGTTCACGGCCCTCTTGATAAATAGGATTTTACATTTTTTTTAGGACCCTCATGAAAAAGGGATTTTACATTCTGTTCAGGACCCTCCTGAAAAATGGGACTTTACTTTCTGTTTTGGACCCTCCTGAAAAATGAGACATTACTTTCTGTTCAGGACCCGCCTGAAAAATAAGATTTTCCTATATGTTCATGACCCTCTAATAAGTGGGACTTTAGTTTATGTTCAAGACCCTCCTAAAAAATGGAATTTTACTTTCTGTTCAGGACCCTCCTGAAAAATGGGACTTCACTTTATGTTCAGGACTCTTTGGGAAAATGAGATTTTACATTCTGTTTTGGACCCTACTGAAAAATAGGACTTTACTTTCTATTCAGGACTCTCCTGAAAAATTGCACTTTTCTTTCTGTTCAAGACTCTCCTAAAAAATGAGAGGTTACTTTATGTTCAGGACCCTCCTGAAGAATAGTATTTTACTTTTTGTTCAGGACCCTCCTGAAAAATAGGACTTTACGTTCTGTTCAGGACCCTTATAAAAATTAGAACTTTACTTTCTGTTCAGGACCCTGATGAAAAATGGGATTTTACTTTCTGTTAAGGACCCTTCTTTAAAATGGGAGGTTACTTTATGTTCATGACCCTCCTGAAGAATAAGATTTTACTTTCTGTTCAGGACTCTCCTGAAAAATGGGACTTTACTTTCTGTTCAGGACCTTCCTAAAAAATTGTAGGTTACTTTATGTTCAGGACCCTCCTAAAAAATAGGATTTCACTTTCTATTCAGGAACCTCCAAAAAAATGAGATTTTACATTCTGTTAGGACGCTCCAAAAAAATGGAACTATAGTTTCTGTTCATGACACTCCTGAAAAATAGGAATTTACTTTCTGTTTAGGACCCTCATGAAAAATGCGACTTTAGTTTCTGTTCAGAACCCTCAATAAAAATAGAAATTTACTTTCTGTTCACGACCCTCTTGAAAAATAGGAATTCACTTTCTATTCAGGACCCTCCTGAAAAATTGGACTTTACTTTCTGTTCACGGCCCTCTTGAAAAATAGGATTTTACATTTTTTTAGGACCCTCATGAAAAAGGGATTTTACTTTCTGTTCATGACCCTCCTGAAAAATGGGACTTTACTTTCTGTTTCGGCCCCTCCTGAAAAATGAGACTTTACTTTCTGTTCAGGACCCGCCGGAAAAATGCGATTTTCCTATATGTTCATGACCCTCTAATAAATGGGACTTTACTTTATGTTCAGAACCCTCCTAAAAAATGATATTTTAATTTCTATTCAGGACCCTCCAGAAAAATGGGACTTTACTTTATGTTCAGGACTCTTTGGAAAAATGAGATTTTACATTCTTTTTTGCACCCTACTGAAAAATAGGACTTTACTTTCTATTCAGGACTCTCCTGAAAAATTGCACTTTTCTTTCTGTTCAAGACTCTCCTAAAAAATAAGAGGTTACTTTATGTTCAGGACCCTCCTGAAGAATAGTTTTTTACTTTCTGTTCAGGACCCTCCTGAAAAATGGGACTTTACGTTCTATTCAGGACCCTTATAAAAATTAGAACTTTACTTTCTGTTCAGGACCCTGATGAAAAATGGGATTTTACTTTCTGTTAAGGACCCTTCTTTAAAATGGGAGGTTACTTTATGTTCACGACCCTCCTGAAGAATAAGATTTTACTTTCTGTTCAGGATCCTCCTGAAAAATGGGACTTTACTTTCTGTTCAGGACCTTCCTAAAAAATTGGAGGTTACTTTATGTTCAGGACCCTCCTGAGGAATAGTATTTTATATTCTATTCAGGACCCTCGTAAAAAATGGGACTTTTATGTTCTGTTCAAGACCCTCCTAAAAATGGAACTTTACTTTCTATTCAGGACCCTCACGAAAAATGGGATTTTACTTTTTTTAAGGACCCTCCTTAAAAATGGGAGGTCACTTTATGTTTATGACCCTCCTGAAGAATAGGATTTTACTTTCTGTTCAAGACCCTCGAGAAAAATAAAATTTTAATTTCTGTTCAGGACCCTCCTAAAAAATGAGATTTTACTTTCTTTGTAGCACCCTCTTGAAAAATGGGATTTTACTTTTTGCTCAGGACCCTCCTAAAAAATAGGATTTCATTTTTTATTTAGGAACCTCTGGAAAAATGAGATTTTACATTCTGTTAGGACCCTTCAAAAAAATGGGACTATAGTTTCTGTTCATGACACTCCTGAAAAATAGGAATTTACTTTCTGTTCAGGACCCTCTTGAGAAATGCGACTTTAGTTTCTGTTCAGAACCCTCAATAAAAATAGGAATTCACCACCTGTTCACGATCCTCCAGAAAAATGGGAATTTACTTTCTATTCAGGACCCTCCTGAAAAATAGGACTTTACTTTCTGTTCACAGCCCTCTTGATAAATAGGATTTTACATTTTTTTAGGACCCTCATAAAAAAGGGATTTTACTTTCTGTTTAGGACTCTCCTGAAAAATGGGACTTTACTTTCTGTTTCGGACCCTCCTGAAAAATGAGACATTACTTTCTGTTCAGGACCCGCCTGAAAAATGAGATTTTCCTATATGTTCATGGCCCTTTAATTAGTGGGACTTTACTTTATGTTCAGGACCCTCCTTAAAAATGGGAATTTACTTTCTGTTCAGGACCCTCCTGAAAAATGGGACTTACTTTATGTTCAGGACTCTTTGGAAAAATGAGATTTTACATTCTGTTTTGCACCCTACTGAAAAATAGGACTTTACTTTCTATTCAGGACTCTCCTGAAAAATTGCACTTTTCTTTCTGTTCAAGACTCTCCTAAAAAATACGAGGTTACTTTATGTTGAGGACCCTCCTGAAGAATAGTATTTTACTTTCTGTTCAGGACCCTCTTGAAAAATGGGACTTTACGTTCTGTTCAGGACCCTTATAAAAATTAGAACTTTACTTTCTGTTCAGGACCCTGATGAAAAATAGGATTTTACTTTCTGTTAAGGACCCTTCTTTAAAATGGGAGGTTACTTCATGTTCACGACCCTCCTGAAGAATAAGATTTTACTTTCTGTTCAGGACCCTCCTGAAAAATGGGACTTTACTTTCTGTTCAGGACGTTCCTAAAAAATTGGAGATTACTTTATGTTCAGGACCCTCCTGAGGAATAGTATTTTATATTTTATTCAGGACCCTCCTAAAAAATGGGACTTTTACGTTCTGTTCAAGACCCTCCTAAAAATGGAACTTTACTTTCTATTCAGGACCCTCACGAAAAATGGGATTTTACTTTTTTTGAGGACCCTTCTTAAAAATGGGAGGTCACTTTATGTTTATGACCCTCCTGAAGAATAGGATTTTACTTTCTGTTCAGGACCCTCGAGAAAAATAAAATTTTAATTTCTGTTCAGGACCCTCCTAAAAAATGAAATTTTACTTTCTTTGTAGCACCCTCTTGAAAAATGGGATTTTACTTTCTGTTCAGGACCCTCCTAAAAAATAGTATTTCATTTTGTATTTAGGAACCTCCAAAAAAATGAGATTTTACATTCTGTTAGGACCCGCCTGAAAAATGAGATTTTCCTATATGTTCATGACCCTCTAATAATTGGGACTTTACTTTATGTTCAGGACCCTCCTAAAAAATGAGATTTTACTTTCTGTTCAGGACCCTCCTGAAAAATGGGACTTCACTTCATGTTCAGGACTCTTTGGGAAAATGAGATTTTACATTCTGTTTTGGACCCTACTGAAAAATAGGACTTTACTTTCTATTCAGGACTCTCCTGAAAAATTGCACTTTTCTTTCTGTTCAAGACTCTCCTAAAAAATGAGAGGTTACTTTATGTTCAGGACCCTCCTGAAGAATAGTATTTCTCTTTCTGTTCAGGACCCTCCTGAAAAATAGGACTTTACGTGCTGTTCAAGACCCTTATAAAAATTAGAACTTTACTTTCTGTTCAGGACCCTGATGAAAATTGGGATTTTACTTTCTGTTAAAGACCCTTCTTTAAAATGGGAGGTTACTTTATGTTCACGACCCTCCTGAAGAATAAGATTTTACTTTCTGTTCTGGACCCTCCTGAAAAATGGGACTTTACTTTCTGTTCAGCACCTTCCTAAAAAATTGGAGGTTACTTTATGTTCAGGACCCTCCTAAAAAATAGGATTTCACTTTCTATTCAGGAATCTCCAAAAAAAATGAGATTTTACATTCTGTTAGGACCCTCCAAAAAATGGAACTATAGTTTCTGTTCATGACACTCCTGAAAAATAAGAATTTACTTTCTGTTTAGGACCCTCCTGAAAAATGCGACTTTAGTTTCTGTTCAGAACCCTCAATAAAAATAGGAATTTACTTTCTGTTCACGACCCTCTTGAAAAATGGGAATTCACTTTCTATTCAGGACCCTCCTGAAAAAATAGGACTTTACTTTCTGTTCACGGCCCTCTTGAAAAATAGGATTTTACATTTTTTTAGGACCTTCATGAAAAAGGGATTTTACTTTCTGTTCATGACCCTCCGGAAAAATGGGACTTTACTTTCTATTTCGGACCCTCCTGAAAAATGAGACTTTACTTTCTGTTCAGGACTCGCCTGAAAAATGAGATTTTCCTATATGTTCATGACCCTCTAATAAATGGGACTTTACTTTATGTTCAGCACTCTCATAAAAAATGAGATTTTAATTTCTGTTCAGTACCCTCCAGAAAAATGGGACTTTACTTTATGTTCAGGACTCTTTGGAAAAATGAGATTTTACATTCTGTTTTGGATCCTACTGAAAAATAGGACTTAACTTTCTATTCAGGACTCTCCTGAAAAATTGGACTTTACTTTCTGTTCACGACCCTTCTAAAAAATGAGAGGTTACTTTATGTTCAGGACCCTCCTGAAGAATAGTATTTTACTTTCTGTTCAGGACCCCCCTGAAAAATTGGACTTTACGTTCTGTTTTGGACCCTTATAAAAAATAGAACTTTACTTTCTGTTCAGGACCCTGATGAAAAATGGGATTTTACTTTCTGTTAAGGACCCTTCTTAAAAAGGGGAGGTTACTTTATGTTCACAACCCTCCTGAAGAATAAGATTTTACTTTCTGTTCAGGACCCTCCAGAAAAATGGGACTTTACTTTCTGTTCAGGACCTTCCTAAAAAATTGGAGGTTACTTTATGTTCAGGACCCTCCTAAAAAATGGGACTTTTACGTTCTGTTCAAGACCCTCCTAAAAATGGAACTTTACTTTTTATTCAAGACCCTCACGAAAAATGGGATTTTACTTTTTTTAAGGACCCTCCTTAAAGAGGTCACTTTATGTTTATGACCCTCCTGAAGAATAGGATTTTACTTTCTGTTTAGGACCCTCGAGAAAAATAAAATTTTAATTTCTGTTCAGGACCCTCCTAAGAAATGAGATTTTACTTTCATTGTAGCACCCTCTTGAAAAATGGGATTTTACTTTCTGTTCAGGACCCTCCTAAAAAATAGGATTTCCTTTTCTATTCAGGAACCTCCGAAAAAATGAGATTTTAGATTCTGTTAGGACCCTCCAAAAAAATGGGACTATAGTTTCTGTTCATGACACTCCTGAAAAATAGGAATTTACTTTCTGTTCAGGACCCTCCTGAGAAATGCGACTTTAGTTTCTGTTCAGAACCCTCAATAAAAATAGGAATTCACCTCCTGTTCACGATCTTCCAGAAAAATGGGAATTCACTTTCTATTCAGGACCCACCTGAAAAATAGGACTTTACTTTCTGTTCACAGCCCTCTTGATAAATAGGATTTTACATTTTTTTAGGACCTTCATAAAAAAGGGATTTTACTTTCTGTTCAGGACCCTCCTGAAAAATGGGACTTTACATTCTGTTTCGGACCCTCCTGAAAAATGAGACATTACTTTCACTTTAGGACCCGCCTGAAAAATGAGATTTTCCTATATGTTCATGACCCTCTAATTAGTGGGACTTTACTTTATGTTCAGGAACCTCCTAAAAAATGGGATTTTACTTTCTGTTCAGGACCCTCCTGAAAAATGGGACTTTACTTTATGTTCAGGACTCTTTGGAAAAATGAGATTTTACATTCTGTTTTGGACCCTACTGAAAAATAGGACTTTACTTTCTGTTCAGGACTCTCCTGAAAAATTGGACTTTACTTTCTGTTCAAGACCCTCCTAAAAAATGAGAGGTTACTTTATGTTCAGGACCCTCCTGAAGAATTGTATTTTACTTTCTGTTCAGGACCCTCCTGAAAAATGGGACTTTACGTTCTGTTCAGGACCCTTATGAAAAATAGAACTTTACTTTCTGTTCAGGACCCTGATGAAAAATGGGATTTTACTTTCTGTTAAGGACCCTTATTAAAAATGGGAGGTTACTTTATGTTCACGACCCTCCTGAAGAATAAGATTTTACTTTCTGTTCAGGACCCTCCTGAAAGATAGGACTTTACTTTCTGTTCAGGACCTTCCTAAAAAATGGGAGGTTACTTCATGTTCAGGACCCTCCTGAGGAATAGTATTTTATATTTTATTCAGGACCCTCCTAAAAAATGGGACTTTTACGTTCTGTTCAGGACCCTCCTAAAAATGGAATTTTACTTTCTGTTTAGGACCCTCACGAAAAATGGGATTTTACTTTTTTTAAGTACCCTCCTTAAAAATGGGAGGTCACTTTATGTTTACGACCCTCCTGAAGAATAGGATTTTACTTTCTGTTCAGGACCCTCGAGAAAAATGACATTTTAATTTCTGTTCAGGACCCTCCTAAAAAATGAGATTTTACATTCTTTGTAGCACCCTCTTGAAAAATGGGATTTTACTTTCTGTTCAGGACTCTCCTAAAAAATTGGATTTCACTTTCTATTCAAGAACCTCCTGAAAAATGAGATTTTAGATTCTGTTAGGACCCTCCAAAAAAATGGGACTATAGTTTCTGTTCATGACACTCCTGAAAAATAGGAATTTACTTTCTGTTTAGGACCCTCCTGAAAAATGCGACTTTAGTTTCTGTTCAGAACCCTCAATAAAAATAGGAATTTACTTTCTGTTCATGACCCTCTTGAAAAATGGGAATTCACTTTCTATTCAGGACCCTCCTGAAAAATAGGACTTTACTTTCTATTCACGCCCCCCTTGTAAAATAGGATTTTACATTTTTTTAGGATCCTCATGAAAAAGGGATTTTACTTTCTGTTTAGGACCCTCCTGAAAAATGGGACTTTACTTTCTGTTTCGGACCCTCCTGAAAAATGAGACTTTACTTTCTGTTCAGGACCCGCCTGAAAAATGAGATTTTCCTATATGTTCGTGACACTCTAATAAATGGGACTTTACTTTATGTTCAGGACCCTCCTAAAAAATTAGATTTTATTTTCTGTTCAGGACCCTCCTGAAAAATGGGACTTTACATAAAGTTCAGGACTCTGTGGAAAAATGAGATTTTACATTCTGTTTTGGAACCTACAGAAAAATAGGACTTTACTTTCTATTCAGGACTCCTGAAAAATTGGACTTTACTTTCTGTTCAAGACCCTCCTAAAAAATGAGAGGTTACTTTAAGTTCAGGACCCTCCTGAAGAATAGTATTTTACTTTCTGTTCAGGACCCTCCTGAAAAATGGGACTTTACGTTCTGTTTAGGACCCTTATAAAAAATAGAACTTTACTTTCTATTCAGGACCCTGATGAAAAATGGGATTTCACTTTCTGTTAAGGACCCTTCTTAAAAATGGGAGGTTACTTTATGTTCACGACCCTCCTGAAGAATAAGATTTTACTTTCTGTTCAGGACCCTCCTGAAAAATGGGACTTTACTTTCTGTTCAGGACCTTCCTAAAAAATAGGAGGTTACTTTCTGTTTAGGACCCTCCTGAGGAATAGCAGTTTACAATATATTCAGGACCCTCCTAAAAAATTGGTCTTTTTCGTTCTGTTCAGGACCCTCCTAAAAAAAGAAACCTTACTTTCTGTTCAAGACCCTCATGAAAAATGGGATTTTACTTTTTGTTAAGGACCCTCCTTAAAAATGGGTGGTTACTTTATTTTCACGACCATCCTGAAGAATAGAATTTTACTTTCTGTTTAGGGCCTTCCTAAAAAATGGGATTTCACTTTCTATTCAGGACCCTCCTGAAAAATGAGATTTTACATTCTGTTCGGACCCTACAAAAAAATGGGACTACAGTTT
>NC_061113.1:189083195-189087432 GCF_002878395.1 Capsicum annuum
ATTTAACTTTATGTTCAGGACCCTCCAGAAAAATGGGACTTTACTTTCTATTCTGGACCCTCCTGAAAAATGAGATTTTAATTTCTGTTCAGCACCCTCCTAAAAAATGCGATTTTACTTTCTGTTTAGGACCCTCCTAAAGAATGGGACTTTATGTTCTGTTCATGACCCTCCTAAAAATGGAACTTTACTTTCAGTTGAGGACCCTCCTTAAAAATGAAAGGTTACTTTATGTTCACGACCCTCCTGAAGAATAGGATTTTACTTTCTTTTCAGGACCCTTCTGTAAAATTGGACATCACTTTTTGTTCAAGACCCTCCTGAAAAATGGGACTTTACTTTCTGTTCAGGGCCCTCCCTAAAAATGTGACTTTAATTTCTATTCAGGACCCTCATGAAAAATAAGATTTTACTTTCTGCTCAGGACCCTCCTGAAAAATGGGATTTTACTTTCTGTTCAAGACCCTCCTGAAAAATGCGATTTTACTTTCTGTTCAGCACCCTCCTAAAAAATGATATTTTACTTTCAGTTCAAGAACCTCCTAAAAAATAGGATTTTACTTAATGTTCAGAACCCTCCTAAAAAATGGAATTTTACTTTTTGTTTAGTACCCTTTTTAAAAATGAGATTTTACTTTCTGTTCAAGACCCTCCAGAAAAATGGGATCTTACTTTCTGTTCAGGAGCCTCTAGAAAAATGGGATTTTACTTTCTGTTCAGGACCCTCCTAAAAAATGGGATTTTACTTTCTGTTCAGGACCTTCCTAAAAAATAGGACTTTAGTTTTTGTTCAGGACACTCCTGAAAAATTAAAATTTACTGTCTCATCAGGAGCCTCCTAAAAAATGGGACTTTAGTTTTAGTTAAGAACCATCCTTAAAAATAGGAATTACTTTCTGTTCAGGACTCTCCTAAGAAATGGGAATTCACTTTCTATTCAGACCCTCCTAAAAAATAGGACTTTACTTTCTGTTCAGGACAATCCTAAAAAATGCGATTTTACTTTTTGTTTAAGACCCTCCTGAAAAATGGGACTTTACTTTCTGTTCAGGACCCTCCTAAAAATGGGATTTTACTTTTTGTTTAAAACCCTCATGTAAAATGGGATTTTATTATCTGTTCAGAACCCTCCAAAAAAATGGGACTTTCTATTCTGGAACCTTTTGAAAAATGAGATTTTACTTTTTGTTCAACACCTTCCTAAAAAATGAGATTTTACTTTCCGTTCAGTACCCTCCTAAAAAATGATATTTTACTTTCAGTGCAGGACACTCTTAAAAAATAGGATTTTACTGAATGTTCAGAATCCTCATAAAAAATGGATTTTATATTCTATTCAGGACCCTCCTGAAAAATAGGAATTTTAATTTCTGTTTTGGAGCCTACTGAAAAATAGGGCTTTACTTTCTGTTCAGGACCCTCCTGAAAAATAGGACTTTACTTTCTGTTCACGACCCTCCTGAAAAATGGGAATTCACTTTCTATTCAGGACCCTCCTTAAAAATAAGACTTTACTTTCTGTTCACAACTCTCTTAAAAAATGGGATCTTACATTTTTTTTAGGACCCTCATGAAAAAGGGATTTTACTTTCTGTTCAGGACCATCCTGAAAAATGGGACATTACTCTCTGTTCTGGACCCCCCTAAAAAATGAGATTTTACTTTCTGTTTAGGACCCTCCAAAAAATGGTACTTTACTATTTGTTTAAGACCCTCATGAAAAAGCAGATTTTACTTTCTGTTCAGGACCCTCCAAAAAAACTGGACTTTACTTTCTGTGCTGGACCCTTTTGAAAAATTAGATTTTACTTTTTATTCAGCACCTTCCTAAAAAATGAGATTTTACTTTCTGTTCAGCACCCTCCTAAAAAATGATATTTTAGTTTCTGTTCAGGACCCTCCTAAAAAATAGAACTTTACTTTCTGTTCAGGATCCTCATGAAAAACAGGATTTTACTTTCGATTAAGGACCCTCCTTAAAAATGGGAGTTTACTTTATGTTCACGACCCTCCGCAATAATAGGATTTTACTTTCTGTTCTGGACCCTCCTGAAAAATGGGACTTTATTTTTTGTTCAGGACACTCCTGAAAAATAGGACTTTACTTTCTGTTCAGGACCCTTCCTAAAAATGTGACTTTAATTACTGTTAGGGATTTTACTTTCTATTCAGGACCCTCCTGAAAAATAGGATTCTACTTTCTGTTTAGGACCCTCCTGAAAAATGGGACTTTACTTTCTGTTCAGGATCCTCCTAAAAGAAGGGATTTTACTTTCTATTCAGAACCCTCTTGCAAAATGAGATTTTACTACTATTCAGGACCCTCCAAAAAAATGAGATTTTACTCTCTGTTCAGGACCCTCTTAAAAAAGAGATTTTACTTTGTTTATAGGACCCTCCTGAAAAATGGAATTTTACTTTCTGTTCAGGACCATCCTGAAAAATGGGATTTCACTTTCTGTTCAGGACCCTCCTGAAAAATGGGATTTTACATTCTGTTCAGGACCTTCCTAAAAATGGGCCTATAGTTTCTGTTCAGGACACTCCTGAAAAATAGGAATTTACTTTCTGTTCAGGACCCTCCTGAAAAATGTGACTTTAGTTTTTGTTCAGAACCCTCTATAAAAATTGGAATTTACTTTCTGTTGAGGACCCTCCTAAAAAATAGGACTTTACTTTCTGTTCAGGACCCTCCTGAAAAATAGGACCCTCCTGAAGATGCTGGTTTTCTTCCTTTATCGGGAGTTTTTGGAGCTGCTAGCTTTGGGGTCCAGCCTTTGACTTTTATTTCTTTAGATAGATATTTAATTCTATCTTGTTCTCCTTTGGAAAAGTTCCAGGAGATGATGTAAGATAACCTCTTTTTGATGAAGAATTTGCACATTTGAATATGTTCTGGAAGGGTCATGTATCCTTCTTTTGCGCAAAATTCTGAGAAGCGGCTAAGAAATTATTGAGGGAGGATTTCTTTGATTCCTCCGAAGTATACCCACCATTCGTATAACCATCTAGGTATAATGGTGTCTACCATAGCAGGACAATATTTAACGAACCAGGTATGACCGGGTCGAACATAGAGGAAATTGAACCAAGCAGACTTGTAGTCGTACCAATTGTATGTTTGAGGCCTATGTGGCATAGATAGGGCAATGGGAGTATGCAGGTGATCTGCAAACCAATTAAACGGGGTTAATACCCTCTTGATGGAATAATCAATATATTCAGGATTCCTGTCGTTCATTGAATGCTCAACTTCGATAGAATCTGTGTCTACCAAAATAGCTTCATAAAATCTTTGGGTCTTGAGCGGACTTTCAGTATCCACGAAATTCTTATCGTTGTAGACCAGTTTAATGAGCTGTTCCAGATAATAGCCTTCATATTCCTTGTCTAAGGCGATAATGGGCATTACCTGAGTGGTAATGAATTTGAATTCCTCTTTGATAGGAGGGGTAGGTATTGTTTTGGCTATTGCAGGGTCCACGGCCTATGCAAAGGATTCCGGAGGCTTCATGGCATAACTCTGTTTCGATTGTACCGATGAGCTTGAGGATGACCCTTTATCAAAGGGTTTGTTGGTCTTAAGATCTACCAATTTGGATGGCATTGGTGGAGGGAGCTTTGGAAACTCTGCCAGAGCTGCATACTTGTTTTGGAATGGTGAATGTAGTTCCTGTTTCAGTTCAAGCCTCTGCAGGACTGATGGCCTCAAGGGGTTTGATGATGTTGGTGGTAAATCGAATGGTCTAGCCATTCTGGTTTGATCTGGTCGGTTACTGTTGACTGAGATTTTTCCCAGTGTTGTGGGTCTCATTGTGGCCCTGTAAAAATTCTCTTGTTAGAAAATCGGGAAGGGAATTATTTTCTCCTTTAATAAATTCAATTTGAAAATTAAAGCTAGACATGAGAGCTTGCCATCTAGCAAATATTTGTTTTGAAACAAGATTTTTTACATCCTTCTGTAAAATCTCTTTGGCTGATTTACAATCAACACGTAATAGAAATTCTTTATTAACAAGATCATCTTGAAATTTTGTGATACATAGCACTATAGATAAAATTTCTTTTTTAACAGTGCTATAATTTTTCTGTGCAGGATTCCATATTCCCGATGTGAACCTGACTAGCTGTTCGGGAGAGTTATCATCAACCTTTTGTTTCAAGATACCTCCATAACCTATATCTGAAGTATCAGTTTCTACAATCATGGAGGCTTCAGGGTTAGGAATACCTAAGC
>NC_061113.1:189087532-189110663 GCF_002878395.1 Capsicum annuum
GCTTGATGGATATGGTGTTTCGCATAAATGGACTAAGCAAAGTATATTTTGGGAGTTAGAATATTGGCAAAAAAATTACATAGAAATAATGTTGATGTCATCCATACTGAGAAGAACTATTTTGACAACTTTTTCAACACAGTTGTGGATGTCATCGACAAAACATAGGATAATCCTAAGTCCAGACTTGACTTACCAGAATATTGAAAACGCAGAGAATTACACTTACAGGAGGGCCCCAATGGAAATGTTCTTAAGCCCAAGGCTAGTTTTACATTCAAGTTGGACCAAAAACGTCAAATATGTGAGTGGATCCAAAGTTTGAACATTCCCGATGGATATGCCTCAAATTTGGAAAACAGGGTTGATATGACACAAGGAATCTTGCATGGAATGAAAAGCCATGATTGTCATGTTTTTATGGAAAAATTACTTTCAATTGCTTTTATTGGTTTACCTGAAAACATATGAAAACCAATAACAGAGATCAGTTTGTTCTTTAAGATTTATGTGCCACCACATTAAAAGAAGAAAATCTGGCACGAATGGAAAGTAATATTGTTGTTATCACCAACAAGCTGGAGAAGATTTTTCTGTCAACGTTCTTCGACGTGATGGAACATCTTCCCATTCACCTTGTGCACGAAGCTCGGCTAGGCGGTCCAGTTCAAACTAGGTGAATGTATCCATTCGAATGGTAAACAATTGCAACATATTTAAATTCATATACATATTTTAAAAATATAGTAAATATCTAATCTTAAGATTGTCCAGGACAATTGAAAAATTGAAAAGGGACCCTAAAAACAAACATAGGGTGGAAGGCTCTATAGTTGAGGCATATCTTGCAAGAGAAACATTTCAATTTTGTTCATACTACTTTCATGCTGAAGTTGCTTGTTCAAGAAATCGACTGAATCATCATCAGGATGATGTGAATGAGCCTCATTTACAATCGATATCAATTTTCAATCAATCTGGTTGTCAGGCTAAAAAGACCATACATCACCGGCTCACTCTCACGGAGCGTAAATCAACAACTTTGTATGTCTTGCTGAATTGCCCAAAAGTTGAGCCATTTCTGAAGTAAGGAGATTAAAATTTTAACATATCTTATTTGTTTACACATTTCATTAAAGAAACTAATTGTGTTTCGCATGATGGATCTTCTGTTCATTTAAGACTCAATTCCACGAAAATCAAGTTTATGCATCCTTTGTAACATGGTTTACATATGAGGTTCGGAAGTGTATTAATATTTCTACAAATTTTAAACATTTATACATTACTCTATACATTACTCAACTAACATATATATAATATATATATATATATATATATGTATAATATTTTTAGGTACACCAGTCACCAAATGCAGCCACATACGATCAACTCTTGAGAGATATTTTTTTGGGTCCAGTTGAAGCTCATGCAATGTACCATTACACAGTAAATGGGTTTAAATTTTTCACCGAACAACACTCCAGAACAAGAAAAACAAATAATAGTGGTGTTTGGGTTAAGGGTGATGATGATGTTGATTACTTATGCATCATACACGAGATCTTAGAACTGGAGTATGCTGGTTTCCCAATAAAACAAATTGTTCTCTTTCGATATAAGTGGTTTGATCCAAGCACAAGCGGCACAAGAGTACATAAGGAGCATAACATCATTGAAGTGAAGTACAATAGGTCGTATCCTGTTTACGATCCATTTGTTATAGCGCAAAATGCTAAACAAGTGTATTATGCTCCTTATCCATTGCGCAGTGATAAGTTTGATTGGTGGGTTGTAATCAAAACAAAGCCTATTGGACAGGTGGAAGTTGAGAATGTACTGGAGACTGCGTATCAAAATGAAATGCAGATTAATCACCAGCTAGTAGATGTTGACTTAGTGGATATTTTGAATCACCCAAAAAATATATTTAAAGAAGTTAATATTGCGAAATAAGAGACTGAGTGGGTAGGAGATGAGAAAACTTTTGAAGAGGGTGAATGGTTTAATGGAGAGTCTTCAGAAGATGAGGATTAATTTGTGTAGGTTGTATTTATTATGTATTGATCATGTCTTTGTGCTTTGTACTATATATATACCTTTATGTTTCTTGTTTAAGATTGATATGTAATGTACTGTTTGAGATTGTTGTTTTCGCTTTTTCGTGATTTATATAGAAATAAAAATATTCTTTTCTATCTCGTGTTGTTGGAGCGATTTGAAATGTTAATTAGTAACTTGAAATTAGTTACTTGTAATATTTTCTTATATATTTATTTTGTATGAACTAACTACTTGTTAACTTTACATAATTTAGATGTCAGACAGAGGTGACAAAGGTAAGGAAAAAGCTATTCTTACGAAAACGAAAAAGAAAAAACAACCTCTGCCGCATAGACGATCGACAGGAATTCATATATCTGAGGGTCGGTTTGCTGATGCGACAGCATGACCCTCATATTCTAGGTCGTCTCAGTAGTCGGTTCCTACTCCTACGCATATAGGGCCACTTCATGGGTCTACACTAACTCATTCTACTTCTATTACCGTGCCGCCACCATCGCAGTACTATCGGACGACCGCTGGCCCATCCGGAGTACTACCATTGTCAGTACCCTCCTATAACAATCATGCAGCTTTGCACAGTGGTTCTACAGGATCTATTGGGTTGTCGGATCTTCAGCTTGGAGGAACTCCATCTGGTGCTCCAGATCTGCTTACGCCAGTGCATTTACCTTCACTCACTCTGCAGCCAGGCGACAGATATGATTTTGGGAGACGTTATATTACTCCATATGCGACAGGGTAAGATTTCTAAATATAATAACATTATTCATTTTTTCATTACTATATTATTATGCTCTATGAAATTACTGTTTGATCTTGTGTTGTAGGTTTAGGTCGGATGCTGGAGTTAGACAAACTGCAAGAAAATGCATTTGTCGGAATTTCAACGGCTACTGGACTAGTTAGCAAAAGGTTTCAAAAATTGACAAGGAAAGAATGTTTCAAGAATTTAATGTAAGGATTTAACTTATCGACTACTTAACACTTTTTTAGAACAAAATATTGAATATTATATTTTTGTTTTTGTCGTAGAAATTTTTCTGGTGGGATGATGGGAATGCATGTCTTATAAAGAGGAACTTTTTCAGAAAATGTAGATCCAGATTGAACGGTCTGTTGGATTATGCCCGAACCAACTTGATACGACCTGACTGGATTAGTGAACCCTTATGACAACAGTATATTTGCTATTGGAATAACGAAGAATACCAATTACTGAGGGACAAAGAAAAGAAAGCCCGAACATCATCCATGGGTGGCTCCCTACATAATGTGGGTGCCAAAAGTAAAATTGTTGTGGAGGAAAAAATGGTATGTAACTTTTACAGTTTTAATTGTTTGTTTCTATTTAAATTTTTAATTATTTAAACTTTGATAATTTTTTCATTTGCAGGAAAAAGAAAAGGATAGGAGCATACCACAAGGTGAGTTATTCGAGGAGACTCATCTGAAAAAGAAAAAAAACTCGATTGATGAAAATGTCTGGGTTGAACCTCGTGCAAAAGCTGCCCATGTAAGAATCAAATTTTGAATTTATGAATCTCTTTCTCAAAGTTGATATTATTCAAGTATAAGTACTTTAATATTTTTTGACTTTTAATTTTAACTTTACTTTGAATCTAGAATAAATATACGCAGCTCATTAGTGAGTATCGTAGTACTCAGCCTCCTGAAAGTCAGGGTGACCCACTACCCCAACATGTAGAGGAGGATTTATGGGATAAAGGTGTGGGTCCTGCAGTTAGAGGTCATTACTACGGATACCACAAAAAAAAATTTGATGAGAATATTAGGTGTTCATCCGGCCCTACATACTCTAACTCTCCAGTTGATAGAGAAACCATTGAAAGACTAGAAATACGGTTTCCAAACTCACTGAAGAGTTTGCTGAACAGAGAGAGAGGGCGCAGAAGAAGGAGGAGGAAACATCATCACAAATCAGGATACTGCAGGAGAAGTTTAGCTCTTTCATTCAGACTGCAGGGATTATTCCTTCGTGCCCTGGTGATGCAGTTTGGGTTGCAAAAGGTCTACGCCCCCTGGATGATATCAGCACAGATGAGGATATGGAAGACAACGAGGACGAATTCGATGAAGATGAGTTTTAGTTTTTTGACTTTTGTATGTGTTGTACTTTGAATTTAGACATTTTGTTGTAGTTTGTACACTTTTGAAACTATTGTTGTAGTTTTTACACTTTCACTTTTGTTGGACATTTTGTATATGGTGTACACTTTTGAAAGTATTTACACTTGGTTTGTTGTTGTTGTTGTATTGCATGCTGGACCATTTGTTGATTTTTATTTTTTTTAAAAAAAAATTCCAGAAAAACCAACCACAAGTGGTCGTTTCTTAAATTTTTTGCAGAAAATCGACCACTTGTGGTCGTTTTTTTTTTTAATTTTTTTAAATTATTTTTTTCAATTTTAATTAAATAAATTTTTTAATTATATATATATTTTTAAAAAAATGTTCACTTTAAAAAACTATCACTACTTTACCAACCACGCACTTTAGTCGGTTTTGTGGTCGGAAATTGAGGAAAACCAATCACTTGTGGTCAATTTTTGTGGTCAGTTTTCCTCTTTTTTAAGTAGTGATAGGAGGTATGAAGTTCATTGATAGTTTTTTCAAGCACTGTTGTTTTTTTAAGATTCACTCGCCGGTTAAAACATCTAAATCCCATCACACTTTTAATATAGTACTAATCGCATCACACTTTTAAGGGGTGGTTACCCCTTAAGCAAGAGGTTGGGGGTTTGGTACCCACCTCTGGTGAATGAAGAAAACTCTGTGGCCAGTTCCCTACGGCTTAGTGCGCTAACAGTGGAACAGAGGATTAGTCTCACGGCTGCCAGCTATGGGGATACCTTGGGAAACCAAAAAAACAAAAGTTGAGATTTTTAAATAGCCCAATTCAGAATTTTATTTTGCATTATATTAAGAGCAATGTCTTGATGATCAGTTAAAATTTACGTGCAACACATGTATCTTAAATTAGTACTATATTAAAAGTGTGATGGGATTTAGAAATATTATTTAAACTTTTTTCTCTTCATTAAAAGTCTTTTCTTTAGACAAAATCTTCTTTTCACTATTTTCTTAATATTTAAGAGTAGAAAATTAATTAAATATTTATAGTAAAACCTTTGCTTATTAGAAGTTATTAAAATTAACGATAACTAATACATTTTTCATTAGTTAAATAATTCTAAATCAACGAAAACTGATTTTAAGAAGATTTGAAAAATCTAAAAATAAATATGAAAGGTTTAGAATAAAAAAATATAAGAAGTACCAAATATTTAAAAGTTTTAAGTAAGTAATCAAAGATTTTTTAAAGATTTAACTTTAAAATAAGGAAAGATTTTAAATATAGAAAAAATAATATAAATAATCATACTACAAATATGGTTTAAATCGACGTGTCTCTCTTAATCTCTAACAACATGAAAAAAAGGTATTGCAAGATAAACGCAAAGGTGACGATACATTAATCATTTGAAAGTTTTGATGGTAAAATATATTTGTTTACAATAAAATATATGTTATGTTTACATTATTATATCAGTGTGAATTATCTTTGAGAAGTGATTTGAACTTGTTGCACTTCATTAAAAATCTTTGAATTAGATAAAATCGTCTACTTTAAATAATAAAAAGTTAAACGTGCGAGGAACATGCTTAAGCTAATATATATATGTGTGTGTATACACACATATTGAATTGTATTATGCTGACAAAAGTAGTGAAGAAGTTGAGGGTTAGAAAATCAAACATCCATCAATCTAGATATGCAATCGAATCAAGTTACATGAACATCAATCATATTCTCCCAATAGGCAAACCGGTTTGTTCTCTAGTTTAACGTACATCTCAATATTTATAGAAGTATTTCCTTAATAGAGTCCTATTTTAGGAGTATTTTTCTAATTGAACAGTAGAAAGAAAAATATTAATGAATTCTCCTGCCATATATTTTAGGAGTCACATATATTTTAGGAAGTCTAGTAGAAAGAAAAATATTAATTAATTTTTCTACCATATATTTTAGGAGTCTCATATATTTTAGGAAGTCTAGTTAATATAATAATAAATAATTAAATATAAATTAAAAAATAGTGAAAAGACAGTTTTGTCTAAAAAAAAAGGAGTCTTTTAATGAATGACAAAAAGTTCAATTACATTTTTAAGGATCTTCACTCTTTTAATATTATATATCTATATACATACTAGTTTAATGTACGTGCGATGCATGTGTATCTGATCAAGTCTATAAATAAAAATATACATAAAAAATAAAATTATTTAAAAATAGCACTTAATGTTAAAATAATTTTTATATTTATTTAAATGATATAGTTAGACTCTATATTCATTAGATTAGTTAACTTCAAATGCTATTTTTTCGACACTTTTGAACTTTGACACGCGACTTTTTAGTTTTATGACCACATCTAATAGCAGTAAACTCTATTATCAGATAAATTGGTTGATATTTATAAAAATTGACATCAGAACGTACAAAAGTTTTTTATGATATATAAGTATAATTCTGGAAAAAGAAAAATTATCCAGAATATATTAGATGTACAAATTGTCATATAACTTTAATAACATAAATAGAACTATATAAAGAAGAAGAATGTATAAAGAGTACTGGACTATGAATGAAGGATTTATTGACCAATTGTTAAGAGTTTTTAAAAGGATGTGATTTTTATTAACCTAAGTAGGATTATACGTGTTTTTAGGAGTTATTATTTTAAATTTTATGTATAATATATTATGAGGGTTTATATATAATTATGTAATTATTTAAAGTCAACAAATTTTGTCATTGATATTAAATGCCCGAAAACACATTTTAAACTATTATATAAGAGTATAATAATATAACACAATTATTTCTGATAAATTTAAATATCGATAAAAATTTTAATAAAGCAGAAGATAACAATCTGAAAATTATAATGATAAAAATAAAAAAGACTAAAAAAGAAAAATTAAAAGACTAATATATTGCATAATTTGGTGTGATCTGCACGACCAAATTGGCAAAAACAATTCTCGATAACTCATGGTCTACCTCTTAGTAAATAAAATTCTATAGATTTGTCGTGAAAGCTTGAAAATCTATCATATATTTTTTTTTATTTTCTTACCATATATGTTATGACTTTTTTCTAACTATATATTTCATAATTCATTTTTTTACCAAGAAGAAAAGGGAAAATTACCACTATTAATTCGCCATATATTTTTCTCTTACAATATATTTTAGGATAAAAAATTATAAACATTCCCGCAACCAAAACCAATAGAACATTCCATCGCCGAAAAAATGCAACACACTTGAACATGTGACTTAAATAGAAAGAAAGTTGCAAGGTGTGTTATTAATTATAGTTTCATCAGTAAAATAAAAAATATAATAAAAAGAGATTATCATGAGGCGGGTTGTTTAAATATCCTAAATCTTAAGAGTTCAAGAAATACAGAGAGCTTGTCTTTTTACCATGATGTAGGTTTTATTATTAAAGAAAACGCATTCAAAAAATAACATTATCATGATGAATGCAATTATGCTTTCCATTATATTAAAACTTAAACCATGTCAGAAATTGTTACCTTACTATATTAATGTTACTATCTAGGAACAGAGATCATACAAAGTAAACATGAGCCACGTAATACCCCAAAACTTAGAATCAACATTTAAAATTAAAAGTCAGGTCTGAGATTTGTTCGTACATTGTATATGTGTTAAGAAATTAATTAGCTATAAATTAATATTTAATTGTGGCTCATTCATTGAATTGTAGTATTAATTTTAGATCTTTATAAAAATTCATAAGCTTTAATATTTGAATTTGTCGGTGATTTCTTCTTTATTCGTTGCTTTGGAGTTTACTATATTCTTCCATGAATATTTCCTTTCCTTTTTTAACATTATAACACTCTAGATTTCATTTTGTGTAATCACAGTATTTGTGCACCAACCCAACTTATCATCATAAATGCATGTCGGCGTAAGTAAGACATTTTATAAACTAAATGATGCATTTGTCACATCTAGGATTAAGCATGCCTCGAATAACTTTAATCGAAAAAGAATTGTAACAAAAACAAATGCTAGGTGCTAGATCTGTATAGCAAAGGTTCAATGACCAGCTTTATGGCTTATGCTTCCTCCATTGCGATTCCTTAAGAAGAAGTCCTTCCATAATATGTCTAGCCATATTAATTAAAATATAATTGGGAAGAGGATGTGGGAGATCTAAATTGTAGATAGCGTATTCTCCCGCTCGTAAGCTGAAGCAATCTGTAACTATATTTGTTTTTGTATAACTGTTACTCTTTTTATACATTGTTTTTGTTCTTTCAAAATATAGGGCAAACGTACCAATCGAATATTCATCTACCATCGCGATAATCAAGATAACATAACTTTTACATAAAGTTCCTTCAAGTCTGATCGAACATTCATCGACATTACAATAACAGGATACTATAATGAAAATGTAAAAATAATATGATTAAATCTAACCTATATAAAATTTCTCAAAGCCTGATTGAATGTTCATATGTATACAAAAGATTCCCAAAGTAGATTCTTGATTTTAAATTTTACAAACCTAACAAAAAAAATTTCAAATTAACTTTATCAAAAGAGAGGACTTCTTTTAATTAAAAAAAGTTTTAAAAGAGAGGACTTACAAACTCAAAACAGATCAAACATCAAGGTGCCCAACCAAAAACATGAAACTATTCCTTTTTATCTTCTTTTCCAAACTCTTAACTTTTTTTTAGATTGAAAGAAGTTCCTTAGTTTCTCTCTCACTCCTGATTTATGAGAAAAAACTTCATTACCTCATGCACCTAATATTACTTGATTCAAAAAGTTTGTGAGAAACCAACAAACAACAATCCCATAATTCAACAGTCAAACAAATCAATAAGGTGCATGCAGGAATTTGTTATTAGTTAAGACTATTCATTCTACATTTATTGTGGTATTATACAAACAAGGTTGATTAGACACACAAATCAATGAATACAATAATTCAATAAGCAAATACCCAAATCATCATATAAAAAAAGAAGGAAGATAATTGAGAAGATGCTTACCGTTTCAAAACATTGTGCAATAAAGGCATACCAAAATTAAAAGAAAGAAAATAAAGGATAGGTCAACTCTACCTTGAGTCGGGGGTCTATCGGAAACAGCCTCTCTACTTCCTCGGAAGTAGTGGTATGATCTGTGTACATCTTACCCTCCCCAAACTCCACTTGATAGGAATACACTGGATTTGTTGTTGCTGTTGTTGTTTTACAACGTAATTATTAATACTTAGCAGTGTAAGCCTTTTCAACAAACAATAATGCCTACATTGAATCCCTCTTTTTTTCTTCTCAAACCTAGACATCAAAAGAGATGAAAAACCAAAACAAAAGCACTAATAGAAGAATCGTTTTACAATCAAAAGAAACTATAAAATTGTAGAATGATTCTCATAAAATATGAATTTTTTGCGGATGCAATGCAATGTTACCTGACTGATTCTACGGGAGAATCCATTGATTTATCAATTAATAGCGGAGAGACGAAAATCTAGAAGGCCAAGAAAGATTATATAATTTTCCTTTAATAATGTCAGTAAACTCCATGGACTAATTGAAGTTAAAAAGAATCCTATATATACATATTATTTTAAAAAGATGGCACTAGCACTTAATAATTTTAATTTTTTTTGTTGAAAAAGTTATATATTTTTATCTACGTCTACTATTTCTTCTGTTGTTTTGTTGCTTCTATTCTGTTTGACCAAAAATAAAAGTTACGTGTCAGCTCATGGCCCTAAGCCTCTAACCTTCATCTGTCGTCATGTGAGATTGATTAGGGGGTTTAGGATGACGAATAGTGAGTATAAAAGAATAACATAAAATTTAGTTAGGCACGAATAAAATGTATCGAGTTCAGAAAGTAATGAAGTATTCTGCCTATAAATTGGGAGGTAGAATCAAAATTTAAAATTTATAAAATTTTACTTTTAATTTTAGTTAAGTCATTAAGTTTAAAATTAATAATCAACTACATATCTATAATCTATATCTATAAAAATAATAATAATAATAATAATAATATATTAAAAGTACGAAAATCCTTAAAAAATGATTTGAACTTTTTGCCCTTCATTAATAGATTACGCAATAGACAAAATTATTATTTTGCTATTTTCTTCAATTAATTGTTATTTAATTATACTTCTAATATTTAGTTTTTCTTATTTATAAAAGGTAAGAACTCCTAATTAAACCATAATTTTCAAATACATAAGTAAAAATATTTAATTATTTTTTCATATTTCGATATTTAATTTGAGAAATCGAACGGCAGCACACCTCTGATTCCTATCAATTCTAGGAAAACTCCCCTTTTAACTTGTTAAAAAAAATTAAAATATATAATAAGATTTTTTATTATTATTATATTAGGAATCAATTCTCAACAAATTCTACTATATTAGGGATAAAAAAAAATCCATATTCTTAATTATAATAATATCTACAATATAAATTTGACGGCAAAGATATTCTTATAAGTATTTTTTCATGAATTTTGGAGGCGTGGCTATGATAGCAAAAAGACTAGAATTAAACATATTATTCTAATATCTCGATTATCATATTATTTAGTTGTAGTTTTTGTTTCATTCATGTCTATATTATTGATAATAAATGTTTGGTTGGACTTTAAAAAAAAATTGTGTGAAGGCTAAATTTAATTGTATTATAATAACATCTACAACATAAATCTGATGGCAGAGATATTCTTATAACTACTTTTTCTATTAGTTTTGGAGGTGTGTCTATGATCGCAAAAAAGTTAGATTTAATCATATTAGTCTAATATCTCGATTATGATATTGTTTTGTTGTAATTTCTGTTTTGTTCAAGTCTATATTGTTGATGATAAATGTTTTGTTGGGTTTTAAAAAAAATTTATGTGAAGGTTAGATTTAATAGTATTGTTCTAATATCTCGATTATTATAGTTTCTGCTCTGTTATTATTTATTGTTTTTATGCTTAATACATGTGGTAGATGAACGATTGATCGAGTTTTGAGGAATTTCTTTTGTAAAAGTTAGAGTTTAATCGTATTGTTCTGATATCTCGATTATCATTTTATTTTACTATAGTTTACAGGTGGTAAATGAATGTTTGGTCGGTCTTTGCAGAAATTTTGTGTAAATATTAGGTTTAATCATACTATTTTGTTATAGTTTCTGATTAATTACTATGTCTTTTTTTATTATTATCTGTTATGTGATAATACATGTCGTACCAGACAATCAAGATATTGATACATAATGAATGTCTGAATGCATAAAGCTGCTTTTATTTGATCCTTATACCGACTGATGGTTTGACATGAAGCACACGTGCAATGTACGTACACTTGATTAGTATTTTAAAATACTCGATGAATTTTATAAATAAAAATAAGATTTGAATCAAAATTATTAAGGACGGATTCATATAAATTGCACTTGAGTAGGCGTATATAGCAAGCCTGCGCGTTACAGATACTACTACTGGCCAAACTGATCCGATAATAACCCATTAATCTAATGCTTATAAGTTAGAAAGAGATATGTATGTACACAGTATTAATTGTTTAATCATTGACTTGACCCAATTAATTAACAAGTATATTTAATTAAGTACCCCTTAACTCATGAAGAATCCAAAAGGTTAATGACATTGAATGCAACCACAAATATGTGAATATTTAATGCGCACACAGCACAACATCATACTAATACCTCTTTCAAACAGGAAATGAATGGATAGCTACTCTACTAACCAACCATATTTTAGACTTTTATTTTAGTGTTTGAGTTAACAATATCTGCATGTGGTGGTGGGGAGGGAGGAAAGTTTTTTTAAGGGTGAAAATTATATTTCTTGGTGTATTAAAACGTGTGAGATCAAGAGAGGATCAGATCATAAAAATATAACGTTATGCGTTCTTATCCATATTTATGCATGAGGTTATTTCTAAGAATTGAATCTATAATTTTCTGATCACATGGTCAATTATTCCAAAGCTCCCCTTTTCATGAAAATAATAAACTATAATTAAATAGTAAAAATCCGTATACAAACATGTCTCATGCCTATTGACTTCAATAAATATCCTCAAGTAATAATCATGGAAGATATGGCACAATAGATTTTTCAAGAAACAATCACAAAACTAAAGGTTTATTCTGCATATGTTTTACACGAACTTAAATTAGAATTTATAACAAAATATAGTTAACTTTAGTTATACCTAAAGAATACAAGTGAAAAAACAAATATCACATATAATATAAAAAAATATAATTTGAAATTTATCGAAATGTAAAATAGCAAATGAGATTGATAATGAAAAAAAGGGTATAGAATAGGAAGATTCAATTTAAGTACTTCAGTTACTTCGCAAATCATAACTAGTGAATTTATTCGCGCTTCGCGTGAATTAGATTTTGTAATATTTAAAATCCTTTTTGGTTCAAGTTTAAATACTTTGAAGTGTTAACTATAGTACATTATTACTCTTTCCGTTATAAAAAAAAATTAGTTTAACTTGATGCGATTTTTTTTTTTTTTAAAAAACTTTAGAATTTAGTGATTTTAAATCAAAGTTATGTCAAATGTATCAAAATATCCTTAAATCTTGTGGTCTTAAACATGTCACGTGAAAAGTTGAAATCAAAGTATTGTCAAAAAAGAAAAGGATCATTCTTTTTGTAACGGATTAAAAAGGAAAGTATATCATTATTTTTGAAACGTATTAAAAAGAAAAATAAGTTATTCTTTTTTAAACAAAACATTTATTTTTAGTATATTGAATAAATAAAATTGATGGAGCGGGAGTATTTATATGTCATTAAGCTGATATGGTAAATGTCATTAAATATCACGAATTTTCACATTTTAATATTTATAAATAATGAAATTTAATTACTTTGCTTTATTCTCTTAAAAGTGTTTCTTTTGAGTTGTGACTTTGTTCCTAAATAAATGTAGTTTATATCTTCAAAAATATTTTGATCATAATCTTTCTGAGATGCCCTTGAGTTTAAGTATGATAATAGATATCAATTTGAAAAAGATATAAATTTAATCAAGAGTAAATTAATAAAATTCTCTTTAATTTTCTAAGAGCGAGAAATTTATTAAAAAATTGTCCAAGTCAAAAAAATATTTATTTAAAAATGAAGAAACTGACATTTAAATAACAATTAGTACTATATTAATTTCCATATTAACATAAGGCAATGTAAGAAAAGTAAATAAACCACCATTAATTTGATCAATTTTAATTCCATATTACCATTAACACTATGCGGAATGACACAAGGCAATAGGAGAATAAATAAGGCAAGATAAGGCAATATTAATTCCATATAAACATCAGGTAATTAAGGCACTAGGAGAATAAATAAATATTGTGGTAATAATGCGGAATAAAATAAATAGATCATCATTAATTATTTGATGCAACAATTTTAATTTTTAATTTTAATACCCATATGAATTTTAAAAAACTGAGAATACATATATATTTATATACTAGATAGGTATGCCTGTGCTTTGCACGGATCCAACACGTAATTTTATTATGAAGCTAATATTATAATTAAGTTGCATATAAAGATTTATATAAAGTAACTACAGCATATCACTATCGTGGATATATCATAGATCCCAAATATATGTTTTATGCAATCATGGCAATATCACTTGAGCATTCTCGATCAAACATCTCTTTATTAGATTTAATGATCAAATTAGTTTAGAAATTCAAAATCTAAGTATAAATCAATTTTTTCTATTGAATGAATGCGTATCTTTCCGTCCATGAAAGAATGTGTTGGAATTTCATTCAATATAGAATATGATAAAGACTTTTATTCAAAGAAGACCAACACTAAAGCTATAAGGATACAAGGGTTTCAATAACCTAATATACTGTGATATCGAATTAAAAATTCATTTGTAAATTGAAAGAATTACACTGTAGATAGTACTAATGAACAGGTATTTGTGGCATTATTCAAACCTACAATAATTAGTGATGACCAAGTCTGATACATAAGCAGTACAAACAATATAAAAAGAAAGCATCTCGGTAATTATATATCCAAATTCTAAAAGCCATGGACTGCATTAATTAGGATCCTGTTGCTTTAAAATATTGAAAAACAAATTGGAGATCCAAATGATAAATATTTTTTTTTAAAAAAGAAGAAGATAAAAGATAGAAATCCAAGCAAATATTGAAAGGAAAACATATCTAGTTAAAGATTGGAATACTTGATTTAGAATTTTGTCATGCCTACTTCAATCAATTGAGTTCTGTTTGCAACTCTTTTAACAGGTATTTATCAGAAAAATAAGCTTTTTGAGATGGAGCCTATGAAGAAAACGCAAATTTGGAGATTGAATATGTTTTTTTAATGGCAAATGATAACTTGTCATGAACTCTATTTATTCCTAGTACTATTATTATAATTTCGCAAAGAACAGATGGTGATAGTTTTGAAAAGCAAGAAAGTACAAGAATAGTATTAATACTACTACAGACACCAAGTTTAAATCCGTCAAATAGTAAGACAACTCTCTATTATTTACCAACTTTCTATACTAATATGGGATTTACCCATCCTCCTCAGATTTAAAATCAAGGGATTCTCAGAGTAGATGGAAAAGGCAAAGTGTACTTCACAAGAGAATGGGCAACTAATAAAGTTATAGAATTAAATATGATCCAAAAGGCCTGCAAGTGCAGAACTTATTATTCAATACTTCTTTATCAAGAACACCCACCTCCTGGCAGATCATTATTTGTTATGCCAATTCCAAACAAATGATACAATACTATTTGAAAAATTGACACAAATCTTCCATGTCTTTTTCCCCCAATGCAAAACTTACGGTCCTGCCAATTGGGAGGAATGATGGTGTTGATCAACAACAAATCCAATGCATTCCCATAAAGAGGGGTCTGGGGAGGATAAAATGTACGCGGTCCATACCGCTACCTCCAAAGAAGTATAAAGGCTATTTCTGATAGACCCTCGAAAAAAATGATGCTGATAATAACAATAATAATATGTTGACAAAGTGGTCAATAAAGTCGGTCAAAATTTGAGTAGAGAGTATTTGATAATATAAGAGCTTAGATATTATTTTCATTTTTTATTTTCTCAATTAATTTAATCAACTACTGGCATCTTGCAATACTGAGCTACTATGGAATTGCCTTTATAGATGGTGTCGGATCTCTTGAAGGCGAAACTTTTCATCTTAGTATCAGCCTCTGCGCCTTCACTATGTCCATCACCAAGGAATATGTCAAACTCTAGTTTAGTAAATGTATATTTAGTCCTATTCATACTGAACATCAACTTCTTCTCTTCATTATCACTTACCATAAATCCTTGCCATGATCCTTTCTACAAGACAAGAAAGAAACAGCATCCCACTACATCTTAGCTTCAAAGTACTAAGAGGAGATTAAGAAGATAGACAAGAATACAAACTCTTTTTCTTGATCATATTAAGAATTGATGCCAATGCATTAAAATATTTTATTCTACAGCAAAAATATCCTTATTACATTATTATCACAGAAAAAAAAGTGACTACATAATCCTCCCAAGTTTATTTCATAAACTGCATTACTTCGAGACTGAAAGTTTAACTTGCACCGCTTTCCTTCCCTTTAACCTGTCTTACAATCTGACTGCATACGATTTTCTACAAGGAATACTCATGCAAACCATTCAAAAATACAATTATATCTCGAATGACCTCTTCAAACACCTCTACCAGTAAGTGTCCACAGAAGATTGAACACCTCTGAATTGTTAGTCAAGTACAACATACAGGGTGAATGTTTAGTCAAGTGATCAACTAAAAATTCACAATGGTCAAACAACTAAATATCAACAGCTAGATATTGCTAGTGTTTTCTTAGAGGAAACGCCCTTCAATATGGAACTTAACAGCCTTAAAATGGACAACTCAATGTAGCCTTCAGGCATTGTTTCAATGATAAAGACGCAACATTTGTGTTTAGGCACATGTCATAAGTTCGAACTATATCATTAACTAAAACCTGATATTTAAGTGATGGCAGTGTAGAGGGGCAGGCTCATACTCCCCCTAGTTCCGAACTTGTGAGCACTATTCGGGTTGGGCTAGCTAACTCTCACAGAATTTTTTATTATCAGGAAAATAATATAATAACTGATCTTCAGAAATCTTGATCACTAAGTTGAAAAATAAAGATAACAGTGGCTCATCCAAACAAACATGATCTCCTTTTTAAAACATGAACAGGAAACCAATCGTGCTATAGCATACCTCTAGTAAATCTACTTTCTCATCAGTTGATTAGCTTCTAATAGGGCCGATAACAAACACCCTTAACATTAAAAACTCTCAACTTCCATTTACACATATAAAGGAATTATGCAGATAGCAAAACCAATCTCAACTCTCAACTACGCTAATGTAGGTATAATCAGATGCATCAAGAATCAATAATATCTCCTCTCCATATGTGGCATTCATTGTTGCACCCATCTGTACGTGGCATTTATTCTTGTCCCCACCTCTCTCCCGAAATCCTAACCTGTGCATTTTTTCCATAATATTCACTCTGTTCACCATGCTCTTTGTAAGCTTTATCCATCATCAGCTTCAGGTTTCACCACTTCTGAAAATGACAAAGCACTTGAATGTTGAAAGCTAATTACAGTCCAACAAAAGTCATGTTTCTATTTCCCCATAATTCCCCGATAATTACCATATTGTCAAACCACTTTGAGGTACATCTACTGTTATCATGTGCCACCCGATTGAAATCTATCTACGATAACGATAATTGAAATCCAAATGGTTACGCCAACACAATGCGGCAGTGTAATTCAAATCCGACTAAAGCTAAAAAAATTCAAAATGGCATCCTTCTCTGAGAAGTGAAGAAAAGAAAGGTACTAAGGGAAGAAAGAAATGTAGCAATTGATTTTTTACATTCTAGAGAACAAGTGTATGTGGTGTCTGCTGAATTAAACTCACGTGAATTTTGGAGAGTTTTGGAATCAGCTAAGGAGAAAACATGTTGATACCTACCTCGTGAATTAGTATCCCTTTTTTTCTTTTTAGATATTGTGCTTTATTTAGGTGTATCACATATACACATCCCTCTCTTAGTTACTGGAAAAGGATAAACACACTCTATTGCAAAATATTACAGAAAATGTAAGAGGAATCACATAAGCTCATCAGGAAAAAAAGAAGTGCAGGCAGACATAATACATAAATCAAATCGAAGCAACAAATTTCATTAATGGGTTCGAGCAACTTTTTGTGTCAGAACTTACACAACCGAATCATATCTATCTTTCTAATACATTGAACAACAGAGCCATTCCAACTCAAAAGTAACTTCTCTTAAAAGCTAAAAACCAACTGTTACAGGTATGTATATAAGAACTCTTACTAAAGTGAAGTAGACTAACCTTCCATGGTGCCAACAAATCCCATGAAGGATGAAATGTGAAACACATAAAGTGCACCTAAATTATCACCAGTTGCATCGGCTTATCTAGTTGAATTTTCGAACTTGGTCACTTCAAATTGAATAAGTCTGGACATATCATCAAACACTTTGGGTGCATATACCAATTCAATAAGTAAGAAATTACCACAGACAATGCAATAAACAAAGATTTATTGAAGGCAAAAGCTTACCAGAACTGAAATTGAAATCAGACACAAAGCAACCATATCCTTTTTGAATCCGAACTAAACACCGCTAACATGTAACTTCATTTCTCGGATCAACATGCCACGACAGCAAAGTGATTACAGAGAGAGGCAAATATCTCTCTCTATATAAAAGAGATTTATAGATATGATGATATGGCATGCCTCATGCACCAAAAAAGTATTTATTCTTTTTCTCCTATTTTTGACTTTTGTTTAGCATTTTATGTGCTATTAGAAATATCTAATTAATTTGATTCTTTGTCTTCCTCTTATCTAATATCTAATAGCATTTTATAGTTGACTTTGCCTGATGGTCTTAGCTTATATGTGATAAACAAAAATCGTGACTTATCTATGTTCGTTTTAATCGTATTACCAGAAAGGATTGATATTTTTTTTAATAAGTTGGTTCTTGACTATGTCCATTTTAATCGTAGATTGATATTTATAAGTTGGTGTCCTTTAACCTTCTTATATTACTTGGACATGCATGATATTGCATACTGTTAAGGGCTCAAATTTTAGATGCTACGGGTTCAAAGTTGAGAGAGTGCATCGGGTTTAAAGTTGACAGTGTTGTAAAATAAGAAAGAATAAAGAAGAAGAGTAGAGAGAACAGAGAGAGTGATTCTTATTTCTTCTTTTGAGGGTTGAAAGATTATAAGATTGTCAATACAATGAACAAAACCCCTCTATGTATAGGAAAAATTTATTCGAGTCTGAGTAAAAGACGGATGCTTCAAATCCTAATAGATATCAAAGTAGATCTTGATAGATCTTGATAGACATTCACTATAATGTAAATACATTTATAACACTCCCCCTCAAATATCTAATTGGTAGATAATGTGCCTCAGTAAAACCTTAATAGAAAAAACCCAGTAGAAAAAAATCTAGTGAAGGAAAAAGAGTACACATCTCTAATAATACGCATTTCGACTGCCTCATTAAAAACTTTACAAGGAAACTCAGTGGGACAAAACTTCGTAAGGGAAAAAGAGTACAACGCGTATTAACTCCCCCTAATGAGAACATCCTTGACCTTTCCATCTCGATCTTGTGCAGCATCTTCTTGAAAGTTGCAATTGGAGAAGATTTGGTGAATAAATCAATCACATTGTCAGTTGAACGAATCTATTGCACGTTAATATCATCATTTTTTTGTAGCTCATGTATGTAGAAAAGCTTTGACAAAATGTGCTTCGTTCTATCTCCATTTATGAATCCTCCCTTAAGATGTGTTATATATGTTGAATTATCTCTGTATAAAATTGTGGGTAGATTGTCATATTTCACACCATATTTTTCTCAAATGAGATATATCATGGACCTCAACCATACATATTCTCGGCTTGCTTCATGAATAGCTATTATCTCAGCATGATTCGATGAAGTGGCTACGATAGACTGCTTTGTATATCTCCAAGATATAGCAGTACCACCACATATGAACACATAGCCTATTTGAGATCGAGCTTTATGCGGGTCAGATAAGTATCCAACATCAGCATGACCAATAAGATCGGGACTGCAATCTTTAGAATAAAACAAGCTCATGTGTTTTATCCCATTTTGATGTCTCATAGTAGGAGCAGAAATATACCTTGCTAACAAATTGACTGAAAAAGTTGTAGGCCTTGTAATATTTGCAAGGTAAATGAGTGCATCAATTGCATTAAGATATGGTATTTCATAAACAATTCAATTCGATATATTTCGAATTTTAGCAAATAATCTATTACTTTGAAAACTCTCCAAGAGTTCCAATGATGTTCAAGCAATAAACTTATACGATCTAAGGATTATAAATAAGTTTTCCAGAAACTTTTTTATGCTTCAAGCAGTTTGAATCCTTAAAAGTTTTCACATAAGTTTTGTCAAGTGATAATATTCAACATTTCATGAGTGACATCTTCAAGTGTCTGGACTGCAAATTAAATAAGTTTTACGCTTACCAAAATGCATCCTTTCATGTCATTTGATAAATATTTCTACGTTAGCATGCTTAAATAAACGTAGAATTCAGATCCTCATAATCTTTCACAATATCGCGCCAATATTGTGTCAAAGATATTGATGATATATCATTTTGTATCAGTTCACAATGTGACATAACATTTGAGATCTCATCACTTCATTATTTTCAGGTACATGAACCTCTCATAAAGTTTCATAAAGTGTTATGTCGTAGGCTCTTCAAGAGCTCATTGCCTTCTTATTATGATTATTTGCTCCTTATTTTTCAAGGACTATTTCATTTGGAACCGATTAGTCTACCACGTTTCACGCATGCATAGACTTTGTCCTTTAGGAACACAAAATAAGAGCACTTGCGCTTAACATGAGATGCTTTCGGCATTTGATTTGAATTATCTTTTGGATGACGATATGGTGATAATTTCTAACATATTTCATAGCGCTTATAATCTCCCCCTTATATTAGGAAAACTAACATACATCCTCTACTTCTTTGAGGAATCCATCGTTGTACATTATGGTATATTCATTAATCGTATACCGCACATCAAAATTATTAGATGGAATAATTGATTCCCGACCTTGAACCAATTGAGAGGGAAGAAATAATCATAATTTATTGGTCTAATGCATACAAATGCTATTGCAATATATCATATTTTAAGCCAATACATTAAGTTTTGTTCTCATTAACAATGGTTTAGATATTTATCGAAGACATTCAATGCTAAACCATCATCATCAAGATGAATTATCTTGATTACACAATCTGAAAATTATGCTCAATTTATATTGAACAAGTAACTTTATGAATGTCAAACGTAGGTTGACCATGAATGTACATGTGATCATCTTATTGATGTATCTTTTCAACATATCATATGAAGGTGAACGTGCCCTTATTCACCTTTTATAATTTTTAGATTTGAAGGGATCCAATCCCAATATTAGTTGGTCCAACCAACTTGTCATGAGAACAAACGACATAAACAATGCTTGAAGAATCTTCTAGTTCTTCAATATATGCACATCTTCGAGATGTCACAATCATTCATATCAATTTATGAACTTTTATTCTAGTAAACTCCAAGTTTACCTTGACATGTACTTTTTCTTTAGTAAATTTCAGATTTACTATATTCAGGTTTACTACTTCAGAAGTAGATTTCAAAATTATTCAACCTCTTTCGGAGGTGAGTTGTGATCAAGTGCACATTTGAATTAATAAGTTTTTCATTCCTCAGGAATGGAATATAATCGTGCCTTAAGTCTATTAAATTATGATAGCTTATAACCTCTTTCAAGATTTTGCTACTTCAGAAGCAAATCGAGGCATACATATAATGTAGAGAATTTTTCTCTAGCATATCTTATAATCATATAAGTGTGTGAAAATATCATCACTTTTGATGATCATTATCATATTGTCCTCCACGCATATATTCGTGCATTTAATCACTTGTCTTCTTTCAGAAATATTATGCACTGCTACCACATACACCTCAAGAATGAAGTAAGTTGTCATAATTCAGACTTATCATATATTGCTACCACATTCACTTCATGGAATGGAACATATTCAATGGGTCGAATTTCATGACTTTTCATCAAGTACCCATTATTTTGCCTTAGCCATCATAATATATCAATATGGTGCATTGAGATTCAAACTCAACGTCTTATCCATATAAAGACGTCTTAGGCATAAATCGATGGGACTTGAACCCAACATATTATCATCTCTTTTGATAATATTGTTCTTGAGAAATAAATTCAAAATATAAATTGTTCCAAACCAATTATTTTTCCTCAAATCCAATAATAATTATATTATTAGTAGCAAAAGACAGATAATATAAGGAATTACTATCCTTGAAATTACCTTTAGATTTATAATCTCAACTTATTTGGCAGAATCTCGTGTTGATAATCTAAATTAGTTAGAGACTCAAAAACTTGTGTAGCCACGTACGAACAGATCTCAATTGGTAAGAGACTTCGTACAGATCTCAATTGGTAAGAGATTTTTTGCTGATAACGTGTTATAAAATAAGAAAGAATAAAGAAGAAGAGTAGAGAGAATAGAGAGACTGATTCTTGTTTCTTCTCTTGAGGGATGAGAGAACATAAGATTGTCAATACAATGAACAAAACCCCTCTATTTATAGGGGAAATTTACTCCTAGTCTGAGTAAAAGACGGATGCTTCAAATCCTAATAGATTTCAAAGTAGATCTTGATAGACATTCACTATAATGTAAATACATTTATAACAGAGAGTGCATTGTATTTGCATATAATAACAAATCTAGGGTAATTTCATAGGTGGAGTTTGGGGAGGGTGGTATGTACGGAGAGTTACCCTACCTCCATGAGTCGGAGAGGTTATTTTGGTTCAAGTAATAGATAAAATCAATAAAGTTGGTGTTCGAATACCTACTAATCGCTTTACTCTAATCCTCACCCTCCATATCAACCTATTTAGGTTCCTCTTCTCACTTTCTTGTCTAGGGTCATATCTCTATAAGTTGCAGCATGTGTGTCATATCTTAGCTTTGTATCATTTGCTTTTAGCCTGCTAATATGAGACGCGATTTCACTTTTCACTCTAATAGATATCCTCACTTTTTAATTATTTATTTCGTTCAATCCAACACTAAAACTTTAATTTAGTAAATAATTTTTGTTTTCTATTTTTTTATTTTAGAACTTGGGGATCAATTTTTATTTTATTATTAGCCCCAAAAGGGTAAGAGGTTCATATGAAATAATATGATCAATAGGAACTTAAATAGCTAAAAATTTAAATTGTGTGATAAATCTTTTCTGCTTGATCGGATTGAATTAGAAAAAGAATACTGCTAACTCTAAATCTAAACTTTGAAGGTTCTTTTTAGGTTTAGGCAATTTCTAAATAATTTTATTTTAACAAACAAGTCATCATACAACAAATCCACCTTAATCATTCTTCGGAACATATATAAAGGAGAATTATAGACATGTTGTATGGCATGTTTCATAGGCCAAGAAAAATATTTATTTTTTCTCTTATTTTGACTTTTTTTAGTATTTTATGTGCTATTAAAAATATCTTTGTCCTCCCCTTATCAATTAAACTCCCAATATAGTATAATTAAGATTTTAAATTCGTCAACAAATTATTGAAGATAAAGGGTCAGGATGATTGTGGTTACAAGTGAAGATACTAGACAATTATGAATATTACTACAATTATGTACGTTATTTTTGT
>NC_061113.1:189113663-189169640 GCF_002878395.1 Capsicum annuum
ACAAAAATAACGTACATAATTGTAGTAATATTCATAATTGTCTAGTAATATTCATAATTGTCTAGTACATAATTTATTTACTAAATCACTTTAAAAGCCTCACAAAATAAATACTAATTATAATGGCTTTTGATATATTCTTTGCTATTTTCCCTTCAGTTTTACCAAGAAGGAAAGAAAAAAAATACGTACTCTACACTCATTTACTCAAATGAATGTACCATTAATCTATTAATATTCACTTTTTTTTTTTTTCATAAAATTACATTAAATTGATCATTGTAAGTTATAACGTAAAAATTAAAGGCAACAATTGAATAACAAAAAAACGCAAATTCTAACCTACAAATAAAGCCAATAGCATTTGTTTCAAGCATACAATCCCCTTCAGAAGATTTACGAGAAGAGAAAAATAGATTGTTGTAAACAACATTTATCGTTATTTTTCAAAAATTTGTCTGTGATTTTAAACACATAATCCTTTTCAAAGGATTTACAAAAAGAACATTGTACAAAAAATTCACCATCATTTTTTAGAAGTTCATCCAATAAATTTGTTATGAAAGTCAATATTATATGATTTCGCACACATAGTACTCTTCAAAGGATTTTCAAGAAGATAGAAAATAAATGTCGTATAAAAAGTTCACCATGATTTTTCATAGCGGCAAACAAATAATACGAGAATGAAAAAAAGATATTCATGATAGAAGGTACGACGATAAATTGGATATTTTGAGTTTGGTGGATAGATAATGAGGAGACATATTTAACTTTTTTTCTATACTTGTAAATATAATAAAGTTAATGAAAAACTCTGGGATACTTCTCTTCTCTTCCTCCTCTTCTTTTTTTTTTCCTTGAAAATTTCAAGAAAATCCGCAGCCGCTACACCCTCTGCCACAGCCTCTGCCCTTCAGGTGAGCACTCTGTGGTGAGCACTATGTGCACACTGGGTAAATCCCTCACTTTGCAATAGCTCGCAAACCACACAGGAGATGTAAACCGTACTAGGTAAACCCCATGCGACAAGCTCGATTGAGAAGGCATTAGGGGTGGATTGAACCCGCGACCTCCGCTATGTGAAGTTACCCTCAAACAAACTCAACCACCCCATTGGGGGCCTCTTCTTCTTTTATTAGGAGTACTTTATATTATTTCGTACAATAAATTTAATTATAAATTGTATATGGAATGACACTAATAATATAAAAGGAGAAAAAATTACAAAAATTTGGGAAGAAAATGGGAATTTTATGAATCTCAAGCAAAAAATAAGGTTAAATGAAAAATAGAAATGTGAAAAAGGGAGCAAAAAAGGAACGATTTTTTATTTTACCTTGTATTCATCATTTATATTTAATTTATTTGGCCAAGATTTATGTTTAATTAGTAAGTACTATCCATTACTATTTTTCTTATTTTATTTATTTTCAATTTACTTTTTTTTTTTAATTCATAAATTAAGGAAGAATTACATACTAAAAAGGGAACCAAATAATTTTTCACCTTATATTCATCATTTACATTTACTTGACCAAGATTTATGTTTAATTAGTAAGTACTATTCATTACCATTTTTCTTATTTTATTTCTTTTCAATTTACTTTTTTATTTTTTAATTTATAAACTAAGGAAGAGTTATATATGTATATTTACAAAATAAAACAAGACTAAATTAAAATTAAAATTTTTATTATATAATAATTTTGTTGGATAATTTTTTTTATATGCTATGTTTTTTAATATTATTTTTTGGCATCTATTTTTTCATGTCAGCAAACACGAAAGAAGTATGAGACATATCATGCAATACTTAAGCTTTGAGAATCACTATATAATAGTATAAAAATGAAACATAGGCAAGGTGATGTGACAAATTTTTATGACCTCCAATTGCATTTAATTTTTTTATTTTTATTTTTCTGAATCTCTATTTTTTCTTATCTATGTGCTATATTAAAAAAAAAAAACTCAAAATCACTCAGTAAAAATCTTTTAATTATGTTAATTACCTTAGCCTTTCAATTACCAACGTTTTTTTCTATATTCAAAAGCTAATTACTCTTAACTTTTCAGTTGTATAAATCTCTTTTATCTCCTAAACTAATTAAAGTTCTTTTCATTTTTGCCTTATATATTTTTCTTCAATTAGCGTACATGCTTTAATCAAAATGAAAGAAATCAATTGTTACTTCTTTAGTTTAATGTTACTTATTTGGTTTAAGCCTCACGGATATGGCCAGTTAATATTTATCATTTTTGTGGGTTGAAGTGGTATATTATATGAAGAGATGGAGGAAGATTCATAATCTAAACTTAATTTATAGTTAATGTTCTTAGTAATAATCTGGTAGATTTTTAAAATTATGAGTTTTTAATATTTATTATTATTTTAGTGAATTTTTACTTATAAATTTATATTTCACGTGAATGTACTGAATTAGATGAACTGGGAATAGTAATAATATATTCGTCATTGAATAGTGCTAAATAAAAATTAATTTTGTGGTACTATTATTTCTCAACGGCAACATACGCAGAGAGACAAAATGAATTATATGTTGTCATTTTGATTAGTAAATATAGTAGAGATTGATCTGTGACAAAATCAAGTATGAAAGAATTTGAACCTCCTCGAGAAAAATTAAGTAGGAAATAATCTAAGCAGACTAAAAGTCAAGGCTAAAAAAATATGATATGTTACGTCTATTTCTTTATATTCAACATCAACAAAATATTATGACCATTAATTTAGTTTTACTTTAATTTATAAAATAACATTCATGATAGAAACAATTGCTTTTAACTGAAAAGTAGGAATAAGTGATATATTTTTATTTTACTTATCACTGATAAAAAATTATGTTGTGTTTTCTTTAACTCATAAATTTAATATCTATGTTTATATTGTAAATATTGTAATCTTCGTGAATTCCTAACAGCTAATTAGGTGATGAAAGGTTTAGAGGGAGAAAAAAAATATAAAACAGAGTATTAATATTAAAATAAAAAAAATAAAAATCTAATCTATTTGAATTTAAGGATCAAATAAAATATTTTAAAGTATTTTTAATTTTTAAATAAAATAAAAAATATTAGTTCATAAATCTAATGAAATCTTTCGTAATCCTGTGAAGCGAGATCAAATTTACTAGTGTAAAGATATAGGTACAATTGAGATTGATGTGGTGGCTATTAACTGTCAATCCATATGCAATTTAGAATAAAAAATATTATCTAAAGTCTACGATATCTTACAAAAACAAAATTATATATAAAAATACTGAACTTGTTATACCCAATATAAATCTGCTGTCAACCTTAATCTTGTTGATCAAAAAAAAAAATTTGCATTATAGCAATGCAATCTTTTTAGATCAACCAACCACCACAAAAACTGGAAAACTCTGGTTATCATCGGTATATGCATAAATTAACACCGATTGTTTCTTTAATGCATAAACCATATGGTTTGTGAACCCCAGATCTAATGTGAAACCAAGAATTTGCTTAAGAAAGCTATATCTTTGGATTATGAGTACAGTTCGTAGCCTTCCATTCAGAGAAGTTATCGACATATTTCATGAAACAACTGATGTGCTGGATGTTGAAGTTTGGATTGGAAGACACATGACAGATATCACGAAAAGTTCAAATTGCCTTTCAGTATAAGTTTAATGACAAATAAGCAACCATGTCGAAACCACCGCCTCGCCCGTGCTTCTACTTAGTAGAGTAATCTCAAAGTGATCAATTTGGTTTCCAAACAAGATAATCAAATGATAGGTTAAGAAACTCCATAACGTAACAAAGTGATCACTATCTACTCTCATCCGTTATATAAGTTTGAAAATCCGGGCAATTTAGGAAAGCAAATAGTCACATTTTCACTCATTATCGTACTTGAATTTTTCACCTTAGTTAGACACTTTAATCTTGAGTTTAAAGATAAAACTTGGTATCTTTTACTTATTAAAAAATTATAACATTTGCTATCTTTCCTTGGTAAATTTCATCCAGGGTCATTTAACTTTATATCTATTACGCAAAAGTCACTTTTCTTTCATTCATTTAATCCATGGTCACTTAACTTTGTATCTATTACGCAAAAGTCACGTTTCTTTCATTCATTTCATTCATGATCATTTAACTTTACTCCGATTATAACAAAAGTCATTATGACCGGATTTTACAATAATTCCATCGGAAAAAATGATATGGCAATCTTAATTCGTTCTTAATTTTAATTTAAGTGAATATATAATATATTACTCATATCTTGACCCTTTTTATATGTGCACAACCCAATTTTTCTTATAGATTATATAATGAAAGAATATCAATTTCTTAATAGATTAGATTACCTAATGAAGACTAATTTCATAAAAAAATTTGGTTGATATTTTATGAAGCATTTCATAATATTGCATTCATCTGCCAAAAAGGTGCATCGGGAAAGCGTGATAAACAAGATAAATTCTTCAAAACACATAAAATAGAAATACATGTATGATATTATTTTTTTAAAAAAATTAGTTTAATTCTTTGAAGATAAATCAACATGCTAAAGATAGTTTTAAAATAAAATCTTTGTAATTGTATAATTAAATAAGTATTGTCAAAATTTTGTACAAATAATGTTATATTAACGTACACTTTTGTTAATAAAAGTTATAAAATATAAATACTTTAATAGATAAAGAAATTATAGGATATCTAATTTTCATATTTATCAATTAAATTAATTAAACAATATGTAATTTATCAGAAATTGAATATTATAATATAAGCTTTTAAGAGAATTAATTAATTAGTCAAACAATTAAAAATACAAAGACAAACTCAATAAATAGAGTAGCTTATCATATTATTATGATACACCAAATGCAAAGACTCAAGTGGCAAGAAAAAGAACGTGTGAAAAAAATAATTTTATCATCTACATGTCACAATTTTAGAGGGAGAAAAATAATTTTATCAACTACATGCCATAATATTAGAGGAAAAAATAATTTACCAACTCATATCTCAACTTTAACGGATTTTAAGAGTCTATAAGTATAATTTTATTTCATAAAAATATCTTCCAATTTTATTTTTTTATAAAAATAGTCTTCAATAGGTAATCTAATCTATTAAGAAATTGATATTCTTTCATTAAATAATCCATAAGGAAAATTGGATTGTGCACATATAAAAAGGGTCAAGATATGAGTAATATATTATATATTCACTTAAATTAAAATTAAGAACTAATTAAGCTTACCACATCATTTTTTTGATGGAATTATTATAAAATCCGGTCATAGTGGATTTTGTGATGGTCAGAGTAAAGTTAAATGACCATGGATAAAATGAATAAAAGAAAAATGACTTTTGCGTAATAGATACAAAGTTAAGTGACCATGTGATACCGAAATTATCAAGAAGACGAGAAAACACACTCAAAACAGTCCTCAAATCCGAAGATTCAAGGATCGTTTAGAGGGTGTGTTTTTACACCGAAACAACCAACCTAAAGTAAGATTAACAACAACAGTATGAAGTCCACATGAACAACAATAAGGATATAACAATTACAACAGGTCACGGGTTACAATACTAGAACAAGAACACCAATGATTAGAACAAAGTAAAGATAGAAAGACGGACAAATGGAGATGTAATATTAACAACCCAAGATCTTATTCCACTTTTGGACCTTTAATACTGCACACAACATAAACCTATCTCTTATGTGACCTCAAGGGAACTGGAATCCCCAAGCAACCAACGTTTCTAAGTAAGCTACCAATACAAGGATTCCACCTTGCTATAAAGATTCCACCTTGCAAGACACTCTATGGTGCTCTCAAAATATATCATCAAAGTCTAAATGACAAAATGGCCTAATTGTTCTATTTATAGGCTAGGACAACACTTGTTACATTAATGACCAAAAGGCCCTTAATGAGCCCAAACAAAGAGGATTGACTTCTTGGACAGCTTTGGAGTGTTGGGACTTGTTCTCTACACTTCAAAACTTGTTCCTTGGTTAGGCAGCCCCACAAGCTTGGGTCTTCCCTCACGTCTTCATGTCCTCGAGTGCTAAGATGCCTCTTTGACCCGTATCATCCTTCCCTCCTTAGAAAGGATTCATCATTAAATTCGAACCTTGCAAAATAATAGAAAAGATAAGAAAACACAAGTTCCTCAATGTATGAGGGTTAGGATTAGCGTAGTCAATCATAGCATCATGCCAAGGTGGCTCACATTTCACATATAACCAAACATCCCTTGGGTTCTCAAAACTGACACACCAATCACGGGAAACCAGAATTACATACAAGACATACTTAGCATCAACATAACTATGCCTACACAATGCACACACGTCATTCCCGAATATAGTTTGAAATGAATCAACATAACATTTTAAATGGTCACCGGGATTAAAGGGGTAAAGTGTCCATGGACACGGGTGAAAGAGATTCTTCCTTTCCCCAAGACTACCACCATTACACTCATTGACAGCCTCTATACTAACATGATCTACAATAAAAACAACTAGAGGTCCATCCTTAGTCAATCGGCCAACATGTTCAACATCACCATTTTCACACACAAGTTGGTCTTCATGACTTCCATAAGACAATGTACTATCACTTGCCACAATGGCTTCAACACTAGATAGATCAACTAGCGTTTCTACAATCTTAAGTTATACATTATCATCACCAAATGGAGGAATATTCGGCTCACCTAAAGGCAAACTATCATTCACACTTAGTTGGCTACTAGACTCATTCACTAGAGTGCAAGAGTTAGTTTAATTACCTTGTAGCTCATGTGGAGCATGTCCACTCTCGGGAACTTGATTAGGAAGGCTTGGTTGCTCTATCAAGTTATCCAACTCCTTGCAAAGAGAGCTTTGCGTCCCTTCCATTTTTCCTTCCACTCGGTCCATTATTCTTTCTATTCTCTCCATTCGACTACTAAGGTCATGTTTCATACCCATTATGGCAGCCATCAAATCATTTATGGTCACCTTTCCCGATGTCATAGTACCTATTAAGAACACTAAAACATAATAAAACCAATAACAGGTTAATGTTTGCAAAAATCAGTCCACGAGTCGACTCAAAATAGTTCACAATTCCTCACTTTCACACTTTGACGTTTCACTCTATTGGTCTCACAAACGTTGATAACTCCCTTATACTTTAATGAGGTTACTTGGTCCCAATTGTGGCTCAAGGTTGGAGTAGATTTTTGTTTGAAACGACTCAAATAAGTAATGTACGAACTTGAACCAAAAGATACTACGACTCAAAAATGAGAAAATCATAAAACAAATAATGTTAACACGAAGAAGCGTATTCAAAAACTAATTTACAATCTAGCAGAGGAGTACTAGCTTGTCGATTAGTTATTAGAGTCAACAAACAAAACTAGGAACCAACAATAAGAAACTAAGAAAATCCAAATTTGAGCCAAAATTTATTGTGTGAACAGTAATAGTGACGTGGCAGTCACATATTGGTTGCAGCCTTACAATTTTTTTATTTTCCAAAATCAGAAGTCTTGAACAATTGGTAATTTAGAATTGGGAAAAATTATTTTGGAGGGAAACAAGTCTTGAAATCCTCTTCAAATTCAAAAGAATGGAATACTTGAGTTTTTGCACTAGTTCCTTAAAACAAGGTCCTTAAAATAAGAAAAATTGTTGAGAAGTGATTGACTAGTTGATGGATGATTGCAAGTATTAGAAGACTAACAAGTTTTCACCTTTTTCCCTTCACCTTTTAAAGATCTAGTAGTGTAACACCCTGAGATCCTATCTCGAGATGTCACACGGTGCTTATGGACCTGAAGGACCACAAACTAAGCCTTTTATGATATCTGTACCTATACACTGCATAATATCTGAAATAAATGTGAAAACTGGCCATAAGGTTCAACACGTCTATAAATATTCAAAACTGAAAGCTGAATACTAATACATTCGCATCCATCTGAATAGCCTCTAAACTGTCTGAACAGTGGAGTTGATGGGACAGGTTCCCAACTAACTCCGTCAACTGAAAAATATAAACAGAATCTAATGCAATATTGATAAACTGAGATTCGTCCTCGAAAGAAGAGGACTCATTACTACTGCTGCTGACTGGGAATGAACTGCTGAGGATACTCTGGATCCTGCACCTCTGAACCTATGGTGCCAAATAAAATACCATAACAAAAATACGTCAGTTCAGGAATATACTGAGTATGTAGATAAGGTAGGCTAATGCAAGGGCTCATGCATACACAATATCTAAACTGAATGATCATTAAAATGTCGCACGAGAACACATACATGAATGCACAGACCATAAACACAATCATCACAACTTTAGGTACTGAAACTCGAATACTACTTTACTGCAGATTGAACTCACTACTGACACTGAGATATCGAATCACTGACTCATCTAATACTGAGAACTAAGGATCTGGATGTACTTATATCAAGAACTAAATTCTGAGCTTTACTATTTTCGACTGATAGGATTAGAGATCAATATTTCTAACGGATGATATTCATAAACTATAATCAATGATAAGAAATATGATTATATCTGAATCTGAGAACAAGGATACTCAATAGAATTTGAGACTGTGAATCAAGATTGTCTGGCGGCATGTCTATGAATATGATATCAAATAACTGTATACGTGACCAAGCCTATCTGTCGGGATGGTCCATGAATCAATGGAACTATCTAAGTTCCTCGTAATGATAGATGACTGTATCTGACAGTCCTAATTTCTAAAAATTGATAATGAAACTGAAACTGTGGGAAGTATTCATCTAACCGACATGCCCCTACTATCTTTTAGGGGTCCAACCTCTACCCCTGGTTGGGAGGGTGCCAATATCGTGCCACGGGTAAAGACATTATCTTTTCTCCAAGGTCAGGCTCTCTGGTAGTGACCCTCAATAGGTAGACAACTATTTTTGTGCTGGCTACACAGTTCTGGAACATAAGGATTGCTTCTAAGAATCATACCCCCTACTAGCAGGTGAGTTCCCATCCTTGGGTTCGCTTGGTGCTGAATGCTACTCCCAACTGAAAGACTCTGGGTTGATTCTTAAACTGTACATAGCAAACTGAATCTGTTGCTGATCATGTTTCTCAAAAGATCTGACTGAGTTACGCTGAGATTACTTAGTTCTGTATCTGACGGGAAAGATATCGAATCATGGTATCTGACTGACGATACAGAGCTTGAATAGATTACTCAAATCACTTCTGAGATTAGAATTGAATCATTTGAATAGTATTAGGTTTGAGCTAATTTATAGGACTGGGGCTATATTACTAGCAATATGGAGATTACAGAAATAACTGAGATTACTGAGCTTTCTTAAGTTTTGCAACTGTCTGAGGATATAGAGTTATATAATTCACTGAGTTCTGAGAATCATGGCTCGATTGGAATTATCGTGAACCTGACACAGGTTCTAGACAACAGCTAAAATTGTTGGGTATAAATACCCCCAGGACTCGATTAAATTAAAGTAAAACATAATCATTCTTGCATCATCACGATCATCCATTCATTATCACAATCATTCATTCATCATCATAATCATTCATTCATCATCACAAGCATTCATTCATCATCATAACTTACTTGCTAACCACTTGGCATGTATTAAAAACTTAGCATATATCAAAGATCACATAATTGGGGAATTTACTACTATCACATCTCCACTTGTTTAAGGTCCTTCAATAAATACTAGACATGCATAGGTTCACACTTATTCGGGGATTTCCTACTACTATGGAATAATTCATTCACTTGGGCATTTTATCAAACACTAGGTATGCATAGACTAGCTCACAATTTGGATCTTCCTATTCAACATACTATAATGTCCCATATGCTTCTCCTAAGATTTTATCAAACCTATGGGATATATGCTCCGCTTATTCAACCAATTCTACACCCAAAAGTCATGAACACATCACATAAAGAGCAACTTCAAGAGGGTTTATCACCAACATCACATGAATTCCACATACAAAGGTCAAAGCTCACAAATCTTGTAAGCAAACATGAATCAAAACCTAACAACACATGGAACATCAATTTCAACTCATACAAATCGTGGAATTTCACAAACATAAAATCATTAAGTTTTAAAAATGGGTTCTCTAGCTTCTTGGATGAAAAGGACCCAAGAATCAATATCTACATACCTTGGGTTAAGAATTTAAGATGAAGAGACTTGTTTTTGACTCCTTCTTACACTCTTGAATTAGGGTTCTTGAAGCCTTTGACCGGAAGAGTTTGATTCTTGAACCACTTTGAACTCTATGGAAGATTCTTGAATTTTCTTGGAAGAAGATTGGATTTTGGGTTGGAGAGAAACCCTAGCTTCTAGATATTTCTTGGAAGAGAAATGAGAGAAAATAAGGTTTTCCCATCTGCTTGGATATATATATATATATATATATATATATATATATACAAGACCAAAATGGTCGGGAAAAACCAAAATGCCCTTTTAAAAAGAGTTGAAAATTGCTGATCAGGGTCTGTGACGGTCGAACTGACGGTCCGTCAGAGCAACTGACAGTCCACCAGATCATCCATCACTCAAGTACCAAAACTGGGATATTCTGCCTCACATGCGATTGAAGTGATGATCGGTCAGGAAACTGACGGTCCCCCAGATCGTCCGTCACTCGGGGGCCAAAAATGGGGCATTCTGGCTCGACTTGACGGTCCCCTTGATGGTCCGCCAAATTTTTGGTGGTCCATCATTTTGGCTATCGTACGATAGCCAAAAAAGGGAGTCACTGCCTTGGTTTGACGGGAAGATCGACGGTCCACCAAGGACTTGACGGTTCACCAGATCGATCGTCAAACCTGGGTGATTCCAACCACACTCAGTAAAATGGTCATAACTTCCTCGCTCGATATCGGATTTTGATGAAATTGGTATCGATGGAAAGATAATTAAATTATATATCTATTGGTAGGTCATAAGATCAGAAATTCTTAGAATAGGAGATATGATAGTTTGAAGTTGACTATCGCAATGACCTTCTGAAGAATTCAATCGGTAAGGGATGTTTTGATTCGTCTAATAGCTAGGACGTATTTAAGGCCTTAATACATATCAAAATTGATCATATAACTACAAAATCACTAAGATTTATTTATCATACGTTTGAATCATGGTTCTACTATCGGTTGGGATTCTTGGGGTATTACAATATCTCTCCCCTGGGAATATTCGTCCTCAAATGTTACTTAATAGACTGAGAATAGGGATCAACAGAACTTACTCAAGAAACGGAAACATCTCAAGGCATGACTACGCAACTGGAATAACTGACATACTGAGTTCTCACACTAGGCATACATATCTGATGCATGGAATACTCGACTAAATCTACTTATAGCTGAATTCTCATAACACACATGCATATCTGGTGCATGAATATCCGGCTAAGCTGATTTTCAAAAGCAAGACTTGACAATGAAATAACGACTGATGCTAAATTCATAAAGAAAATCTGAATATGCATCTGGATAAATCTAATAGCATGCAACATCATAATACTATGGGGTATCTCCTCCTTAGGACTCTATGTTCCTCTAAACACACTTCGCTGAAATACTGGGGCGGTGTGCGGGGCACCTATAGAATAGGTCATAATTGACCGACTGAGATCCAAAACTCATGCATGACTCATGCTAGAATATAAGCTCAAAATGGAAGCAAAGGACCTAACAATGCATATCATAAATATGAAGGGCTCATAACTTACCTGGGTTTATTACAGGGAATCCTTCCCGATCAAGGCGAGCCTGAAGCGCCTGAAGTCTACCCCTTTGAGTCAGCACTCTACATTCTTGTATTCTATGGCCTGGTTCATCACACCCAAAGAGCATATCACTACCAGCTCTACACACACCTTGGTGGTGCTTGTCACACTCTCCATAACGCGGATGGGTACGAACACCGCTAGCACTGGCTTTGGAGCTTGGCGCTCACTCAGATCTTACACCCCCAAACACAGGTGCGGGTACACTAGCTAAATATGGAGTTGGGGCTAAAAATCTCCGACCATGCTGAGAACTACTGCTACCCTAGGACCCTGACTGTGAGAAACCACGAATACCTGTCTTGGCTCTTTTACTCTCTCTCTCTCTCTTTTCTTCATCTTATCTGCCTCAATATGTTGCGCATGTATCATTATTCTAGAAAGATCTATATCCCTATTGAGCATAGTAGCTCTACATTCTTTCAACACATAATTCGATACCCTCGACAAAAATTTACTCATACTCGCTCTAGGGTCAGCTACCAAGTCAGGAGCATACTTAGATAATTGGTTAAATTTAAGACAATACTCTTTCACGATCATGGAACCTTGCCTTAGGTTCATGAACTCTTTTACCTTAGCCTCTCTCATTTTAAGAGGAAAAAATCTATCTAGAAAGGCACTCTAACCAAGTCACAGGAGCTGCATTCTCCATTCTACTCTTCTCCCACATCACTACCTAATCATGAGCAACATCTTTTAACCTATAGGATGCTAACTCAATACTCTCCTCCTCAGAAATATACATAATCTGGGTGATCTTCTTTACCTCCTCTAAATAAAACTGCGGATCCTTACCTACTACTGACCCAAAGAATTCTGGCGGGTTTATTTTCATGAAACTTCTAACCCTGGTTGCGGAAGAATCCCCATCTTGCTTAGGTGGGACTGCAGCCTGACTATTACTCTGAACATTAGTCACAGCTTGGGATAGCACCTGAAAAGCTGCCCAAAACTCTGTATGTGACACACTCTCATTCTCAGGATCTACTGGCTGTGGGGGATGGTCATCAACCCCGTGAACAAAATCTCTGTGAGGAGGCATACTCTGTAAATAGAAAGAAGAAGTGGATTAGACTGAGAACCAACTTGAGCTCATGCTCACTCGCACGATATAATCACTGAAAGAAGGGAAACATCTCCTAAGAACATCCCATAGCCTCTTGCACATAAATGTGGCACGCTACACACTCATGCACAAGAATCTTTAGACTCCCTAGGACACTCTTGAACCTTAGGCTCTGATACCAAGTTTGTAACGCCCTAAGATCCTATCCCTAGATGTCATACGGTGCTTATAGACCCGAAGGACCACAAGCTAACCCATTTCTGATATCTGCACCTATACACTGCATAATATCTGAAATAAATGCAAAAATTAGCCATAAGGTTCAACACGTTTATAAATACTTAAAACTGAAAGCTGAATACTAATACATCAACATCCGTCTGAAAAGTCTCGAAACTGTCTGAACTGTGAAGTTGATAGGACAGGTCCCCAAATAACTCCGTCAACTAAAAAATATAAATAGAATCTGATGTAATATCAATAAATTGAGATTCGTCCTCGAAAAAAGAGGATTCACTGCTACTAATACTAACTGGGACTGAACTGCTGAGGATACTTTGGAACTATGCCTCTGAACCTATGGTGACAAAATAAAACACCATAGCGCAAATGCGTCAGTACAAGAATGTACTGAGTATGTAGACGAGGTAGGCTAATGCAAGGGCTTATGCATACACAATATCTAAACTGAATGATCATGAAAATATCGCATGAGAACAAATACATAAATGTACAGAACATAAACACAATCATCATAACACTAGGTACTAAAACTCGGATACCACTTTACTGCAGACTGAACTCACTACTGACACTGAGATACCGAATCACTGACTCATCTAATACTGAGAACTGAGGATCTGGATGTACTTACATCAAGAACTGAATTCTGAGCTTTACTGTTTTTGACTGACAGGATTAGAGATCGACCTTTCTAATGGATGATATTCAAAAACTATTATCAATGATAAGAAATATGATTATATTCGAATCTGACAACAAGGATACTCAATAGAATTTGAGACTGTGAATCAAGCTTGTCTGGCGTATATCTCTAAATATGATATCAAATAACTGTATACATGACCAAGCCTATCTATCGGGATGGTCCATTAATCAATGAAACTATCTGAGTTCCTCATAATGGTAGATGACTGTATCTGACAGTCTTGATTTCTAAAGATTGATAATGAAACTGAAACTGTAGGAAGTATTCATCTAACCTACATGCCCCTACTATCTCTTAGGGGGTCCAAATTTTACCCCCGGTTGGGAGGGTGCCAATACCGTGCTACGGGTAAAGACATTATCTCTTCTCTAAGGTCAGGCTCTCTGGCAGTGACCCTCAATAGGTAGAAAACTATTCCTATGCTGGCTACACAGTTCTGGAATACAAGGATTGCTTCTAAGAATCACACCCCCTACTAGCAGGTGAGTTCCCATCCTTGGGTTCGCTCGGTGCTGAATTTTACTCCCAACTGAAAGACTCTGGGTTGATTCTTATTCTGTACACAGCAAGTTGAATCTGTTACTGATCATGTTTATCAAAAGATCTAATTGAGTTACGCTGAGATTACTTAGTTCCGTATCTGATGGAAAAGATATCGAATCATGGTATCTGACTGACGATACAAAGCTTGAATAGATTACTCAAATCACTTGTGAGATTAGAATTGAATCATTTGAATACTATTAGATCTGAGCTGATTTACAGGACTTGGTCTAGATTACTAGAGATACGGAGATTACAGAAATAACTAAGATTACTGAGCTTTCTTAAGTGCTACAACAGCCCGAGGATACAAAGTTCTATAATTTACTGAGTTCTGAGAATCATGGCTCGACTGGAATTATCGTGAAACTGACACGGGCTCTAGACAACAGCTAAAATTTTCAGGTATAAATACCCCCAGGACTCGATAACATAAAAGTAAAATATAATCTATCTTGCATCATCACGATCATCCATTCATCACCACAATCTTTCATTCATCATCATAATCATTCATTCATCATCACAAGCATTTATTCATCATCATAGCTTACTTGCTAACCACTTGGCATGTATTAAAAACTTAGCATATATCAAAGATCACATAATTGGGGAATTTACTACTATCACATCTCCACTTGTTCACTAAGGTCCTTTAACAAACACTAGACATGCATAGGTTCACACTTATTTGGGGATTTCCTACTACCATGGAATAATTCATTCACTTGGGCATTTTATCAAACACTAGGCATCCATAGACTAGCTCACAATTTGGGGCTTCCTATTCAACATACTATAATGTCCCATATGCTTCTCCTAAGCTTTTATCAAACCTATGGGAGACATGCTCCGCTTATTCAATCAATTCTACACCCAAAAGTCATGAACAATCACATAGAGAGCAACTTCAAGAGGGTTTATCACCAATATCACATGAATTCCACATACAAAGGTCAAAGCTCACAAATCTTGTAAACAAACATGAATCAAAACTCAACAACACATGGAACATCAATTTCAACTCATACAAATCGTGGAATTTCACAAACATAAAATCTTTAAGTTTTAAAGATGGATGCTTGAGCTTTTTGGATGAAAAAGACCCAAGAATCAACATCTACATACCTTGGCTTAGGAATTTAAAATGAAGAGACTTGTTTTTGATTCCTTCTTACACTTTTGAATTAGGGTTCTTGAAGCCCTTGACCGGGAGAGTTTGATTCTTGAACCACTTTGAAAATCTATGGAAGATTCTTGAATTTTCTTGGAAGAATATTGGATTTTGGGTTGGAGAGAAACCCTAGCTTCTAGATATTTCTTGGAAGAGAAATGAGAGAAAATAAGGTTTTCCCATCTACTTGGATATATATATATATATATATACATATGTATATATATATATATATATATAAAAGACCAAAATTGGCAGAAAAGACTAAAATGCCCTTTTAAAAAGAGTTGAAAATTGTTGATCAGGGTCTGTGACGGTCGAACTGACGGTCCGTCAGAGCAACTGACGGTTCACCAGATCGTCCGTCACTCAAGTGCCAAAATTGGGACATTCTGCCTAGACGTGATGGTCGAATTGACGATCTATCAAGAAACTAATGGTCCACAAGATCATCCGTCACTCGAGGGCCAGAAATGGGATATTCTTCCTCCACTTGACGGTCTCCTTGACGGTCTGTTAATTTTTTGGCGGTCCACCATTTTGACCGTCACACGATAGCTGGAAAAGGGAGTCACTACCTTGGTTTGACGGGATGATCGACGGTCCGCCAAGGACTTGATGGTCCACCAGATCGACCGTCAAACCTGGGCGATTCTGACCACGCTCAGTAAAACGGCCATAACTTCCTCGTTCGATGTCAGATTTTGATAAAATTGGTATCGATGGAAAGCTAATTCAATTATATATCTGTTGGTAGGTCATAAAATCAAAAATTCTTTGTAGAATGAGAGATATGCTCATTCGAATATAACTATGGAAATGTCCTTTTCAAGAATTCAATCGGTAATGGATGTTTTGATTCTTCTAATAGCTAGGACGTATTTAAGGCCTTAATACACATCAAACTTGATCATAAAACTACCAAATCACTAAGATTTATTTATCATGAGCTTGAATCATGGTTTTACTATCAGTTGGGATTCTCGGGGTATTACAAGTAGTCACTTTATTCATCAAGTTATGAAGGTTGTAAGAACATCTTCATCAACCACCAAGAACTCAACAATCCAAACATCCACCTATAACAACAACAACGCTAACAAGTCACGGCTAAGACCACAATGAACAGTAACAATCGGCCACTCTTCAAGTTCATAACAACAACTCCAACAAGTTTAAGCTCAAGTTTAGATTTTAGACTAAAAGTGTTAGTGAACAAGAAAGACAACACTTAGAAACAACTAAACAAACAAATATTCTTGGCCAATACACAACAATAACACAATTTTCGGCCAAGAACATCAAATGGACAGTTTTGCAATTTTCTGAAAATTTCAGTTTTCAACCTTTTTTTTTTTTAATTTTCAACCAAGGGAGCCAAGGTTGGTGTTGTAGGAACAAAACCAAAGATGGCTTTGATATCAAATGATACCAGAGTTATCAAGAAGATGAGAAAACACACTCAAAACAGTCCTCAAATACGAAGATTCAAGGACCGTTTAGAGACCATACTTGGATTCAATAATAACAACAACAATGACGAGATAAAGGGTGTGTTTTAACACCGAAATAGCCAACCCATAGTAAGATTAACAACAACAATATGAAGAACAGATGAACAACAACAAGGATATAACAATGATAACAAGTCATGGATTACAATACTAGAACAAGAACACCAATGATTAGAACAAAGTAAAGATAGAAAGATAGACAAATGGAGATGTAATATTAACAACCCAAGAACTTATTCCACTCTTGGACCTTTAATACTACACACAACATAAACCTATCTCTTACATGACCTCAAGGGAACCGGAATCCCCAAGCAGCCAACGTTTCTAAGCAAGCTACCAACACAAGGATTCCACCTTGCAAGACACTCTGTGGTGCTCTCAAAACATATCATCAAAGTCTAAATGACAAAATGACCTAATTGTTCTATTTATAGGCTAGGGCAACACTTGTTACATTAATGACCAAAAGGCCCTTAATGAGCCCAAACAAAGAGGCTTGGCTTCTTGGATAGCTTTGGAGTGTTGGGACTTGTTCTCTACACTTCAAAACTTGTTCCTTGGTTAGGTATCCCCACAAGCTCGGGTCTTTCCTCATGTCTTCATGTCCTCGAGTACTAAGATGACTCTTTGACCCGTATTACCATGGATGAAATGAATGAAAGAAAAGTGACTTTTGCGTAATAGATACAAAGTTAAGTGACCATGGATGAAATTTACCCTCTTTCCTTTCATCCTTCCTCTCCCGGTTCCCTCTACATCTGACCTAATGCTTAACACTATCTCCGTGGAGAGCATATACAATAAAATTATTGCATCCAAGATCCGACCGGTATAGTACAAATTAACTTCTTTCTCTGTCCCTTCTGTTTTAAGAATATGAGAGAAGATTTAAATCAAGAAAATCTGCTATGTTTTTTCATTACTGTTTAGCAACAAATGACAACCACATATTCATTTAATACCCTTAAATACTTATTTTTTCACCCAAAGAAATCTACCAAATCTCAACTCCCTAACCAAACAAATCAAGTGAGGTATTCAAGAATCCCATGTTCTAACATCTAACAACATACAAAAAGCAAAAAACTAAGCAACAAACACAAAATGGGTATTCAATAATCCCATATTCTAACATTTAAAAACACACAAAAATTATCCAAATAAGCCCCAAAAAATTTAAATAAAAATTAAAGGCGTAGTCAAGAATCTCATGTTCTAACATCTAACAACACACATAAATGAGAAGAATATTTTTTTTTTAAAAAATGTTATTCAAGAATCTCACGTTTCAACTTGTAACAATAGAAAAATAAGAAAAAAGAAAAAAAAAACATAAATAGGTATTCCCACATTTCAACTTGTACCAACAGAAAAATAAGCCAAAAATAAAAAAACATAAATGGGTATTCTAGAATCCCATATAATACCTTCTAACAACTCACAGAAATCAGTAGAATAACCCCCCTCCCCCCCTACCACCACCACCACCACCACAAAAAAAAAAAAATTATTGAAAAATCCCACTTTCCAACTTATAACACCACAAAAAAATAATGTCTAGGAACAAAAGAAAGATTGAAAACGGATTATGAAGTAAATTAGAGGAACTTACCTATGAAGAGGATTGAACAAACAACTTAAATTGAAAGGAAGGGATGCTTTTATTTATTCATTTCAAGTCTTGTCTTCTAGAAAAAAGTTTCATTGCATTTGTGGTGATATTTTTTTATATATGGCAAAGAATAGTGAAAATATTCTAGATATTTTGGACAATAGCTATTTACTCTTATTTTTTTTTTAGAAATTATGAAATACCTAAAATACCCTTGATCGTTCCTTGATCATATTTCTATATAGTAGTAATAAAATTCAGATATAAGCATTGCAAACCTTTTCGTTAGCATGAATCAGTTAGTTCTAAGTTATCTTTGCAAGCGCCAAACATATAGCAGAAAATATATCCCCTTCAATTCATTTTAAATTTTGATCATAAATAAAATTTTATTCTTGTTAGTAGTAAAACAATACTCTATCTTTTAAATTATCGTCTCTATGAAGATAAAAGGGTGTAAGTTGTGGATATGATTTTTTAAAATAAAATAATTAAAAATAAAAAATAATTTCTTGACCATAAAGAGATGTCATATTACCTTGTAAACGTACCCAATTATTGATAAAGAATTATGAATAATTAAAATATATTTTAATTAATATGTGTAGATATTCAAAAATTCATTTAGTGTAAATATAAAAAGGAAAGAAAATTACAGTAATTGACTATGCACTTTTGTCTATTATATTCTAAATTTAAGTTGAGAATATTAATTTTAAATGAAAATATATAAGGAAAAATGAAAAGAACTATTTTAAGGAAAAGTAAAAAAAAAAAAATGAATAACAACAAAATGGAAAGAAATCATTAGAACTAATTTTGCCAACTTTTAAATTAAACTACAAAATAAATCTCCTTTTTCTTCTCATAATTTGCTATGAACTCCATAAATAAATTGATTTTCTCTCTAAATAATTCTTTTTGCCCTTGAAACAACCACCACTTTTCTTATATATTCTCACCCAAAAGCAACTTTTACTTCTCAATATATACCTTCATATAACATGAATTACAGTGCAATATTTTTTCCCAATTTCTTTCTCCAAACAATTTTTCTTGCACCTTGAAATGCTCATTACCTTTCCTATATATTTCTCAATTCAATAATTTTTTTCGTAGTATATGTCTCCTTGGAGAAGAAATTATAGTGCAACATCTTGTCAAAAAGATTATTTTTAAGAGAGAATGTTGTTACATGACCTTTCTCTTTCACTTTTGTTTATGAAACCACATTTCAAAGAAGAAGAAGATGATGCAAAGTTAAGGATTTCATTGTTGTTGATCACAAATATTAATATCTTTCTCATTTTATAGGCTAAAAATAAATCAGTTTTAGTAAATGAATAGTTTTTGGTCTTTCATCTTTCATTTTCTTGAATGTGTATTAATTTTAATGAATCTTTTAAATGTACATGATTAATAAGGCCATGATTTTAAATACTTTAGTGTCATTCATTAATAGTATTTTATAAATTTATAAATGAGAAAAAACTAAGAAAAAAGCTCATAAAAACCACAAAAAAGATAAATAACATTTCTTGATTCTTCGATGCCACATCAATAACTCCAAGTTTATCCTCTCTGTATATATACAGATTCTAAAAGTGGAAAGCCATTCAATTGAAAGTTGAAATATAAAAAGTAAATTTACATTGCAATGTATTTTCTCTGTTCGAAATTATTTGTCAATATTTTTTTTAATTTGATTTTCCTTTTTACTAATCATCTTTGGCAAATCAAGAAAACATAACTTTTTCTTATTTTACACTTAGCATAATACTTATTCTCCAAATCATTTTTTAATACATATTACTAAACATCAATTAATAGAGGTAATATTGTAAATTCACTCTATTAATCATTATTTTTGGGTGTGACATATCAAAAAGTAACAAGTAAAAGCAAACAAAGGGAGTATTAACTTAAAATTATTTTTTAAATTAATAAAAATCTGAACTTCCCAGTAAATATCAATGTTTAAACTCTCACTAAATGTAAAATTTTTATTGTCTTGGACTTTCATCTTCTAATGCATTATGTAAATGTAGAACCAATGCCAACATTTAGAATGGCTGCTCAATGCATTGGAGTTTTTATAACTTTCGAATTTTAGACTAATTCTTATTTCTTATTTATTTTCTTAAATCACACTCAAACACCACGATGAGCATAACTAATTAAGCAATTAATCTTTCTCTCAATAGTTTGGTCATTGATTTTTTTTTTCTCCATATACTAATCATACTTATTCTAAAAGTAAGAAGCTCATAATTAAAAGTTGAATTGCGAAAATATCCTTCAAAAACTAAATAACTAAATTATATTTGTTTTAAATTAATATTATTACAAATTTCCGATGATAAGAGTACTTTTGATTGAATTATTAGATACAAATGAACATTAAGAGGGTATCTTATTAAACAATATCTTAAAGGTTTTTTCAACTCTTAACAATTACTTGGAAAGAGTTTTTAACAGCTAACTACTTTGTGTCTACGTTGCAAACTGGCAGATGGTTTTCATTTTGAGAAGTTCAAAAGTGAATTTTTTGTAGCTTCAAGACCTTTAGTTTTTTCAAAACAGTTACATTCATTAAAAAGTTATAACGGATAATATTTATTGGTTTAAAAAATCAACAATCTAAGAAAGCGAAAAAAAGAAAACAACATAGAACAGATAATTCTAGCATAGTATGATGTCATTTCATTTCTTTTTAATAACTCGATTTGCTGAAAAAAAAATTATTTAATAGGACCTCACAACAACTTGTTGCGTGTGCTTCCGGGACTTTGGAACAGAGTTTTGCGCTCGATAATCATATACTCTCTCCGTTTCATGTTAGTTGGCCCTATGAACATAGCACATCCATTAAGAAAAATATTAATTAGGTGCTTATTTTAGTAAATTAATCTTATTAATTATGCTTTGAAAGTATAAATGTGAGTTATGCACTTTATGTAGTCATTTAATAATAAGGGTAATCTTGAAAGAACATAATAAATTTTTTTTGATTTTATAAATGAGACAACTAAATTGAAATAACTACTTTTAGCAAAAAGATCAACTAATACGAAATTGAGGAAGTATGATACAAATATATTTGCATTCTTTTTCTCTGTTCATAATTTGGTTAGAGGTATATTTACACTTTCTTTTACTTTCGTTAATTTTGTGTTTCTCTATTTGTATTTTTTATGACAATTTTATCTTATAATTGGTGATTCTTTTCAAGTAATCTGAAGGTTCTACATAATCATTTTGAATCTTCACGTGATCATAATTTTATTTTTTTTAATTAACGTGCACATTTTTTATAAGACAATTTTATTTATATAATGTAACCATATTTTTTGATTAACTTCACAAATGAAAGAATTCATAATTCTTAATCAGGACATATGTATGTTGTGAGTATGATTTATATATATATCAATTGCAGCAATTATTATCTTCAACACAGTTAACTTAAGATTTTTTTTTCAGGTGATAACCATGTAATTGGCAATAACTACTAGACTATTATACATCTTAACAAAGAAATACATTTATCAAATTTTTATACTTCTATCAAACATTACTTTTATTTGGCAAAAACTTCTTGATATGTATGCAATTATTAAAAGAGGAGGCTACAACTTAAAATAACTAAGATATGAAACACATGCATGAGTTTTTCAATTTCATAATTAAATTATTATGTATTGTTGGCAAAAAAAAAAAAAAAAATTACTGTCAAGTGAATATATGTTTTAGATATAATAGTAATTGTATACTTGAAGTTGTCGGATAGTTTCAGTTTCATTTGATTGCAATTTTTCAGTATACTAGATAGGTATGCCCGTGCAACGTATAGAATAAAATTAATCAATGAGAATTTTATTTTATCTTTTTTTCAACATGTCATCCAATCATGCATATTTTAATTTTTTTGGGTTTAGATGTCAAATTTGAAATTGAATAATTGTATTCTTAAATAGCAATAGCAGGTTAGTGTGATCAAAGGTGAAGACTGAATTGGGAATGCAAACCCATATGCTATAACAACATAGTATAAAATGAAGATGTAACAGTAAGGGACTATCCCGTTTGATTTGACCAGTTGATGAAAATAATCACAAATGTATGTTTTATACAATCATGGGAATAACATACTATTGGATGCTCACATACATATGATAGTGACTGTTGTCTATTTACATTGATACAAATAATATTTATAAATTCTACAATAGAAGATGCATTTTTGTTATTGTGATTAATCTCTTGAGCATTTACTATCACACATGTTAAATTAGACCTAATGATTAAATTAGTTAACAAGTTCAAAATGTGATAATAACACAAATCTTTTATTCAAAAAAGACAAACACAATAGTTATTGGAATAAAAGTTCCAATAACCTAACCTATTATGGAATCAGAATGAAAATCCATTTGTAAATCGAAAGAATTACATTGTAGGTAGCATTAGTAACACTGTACGTATCTCTGTTTTTAAAATTTTGGATAAACATTTACATACCTATTGGCAAAGTAGCGTTGTTATGAAATACTGATACCAATGACACCCATCCCTCTTTTCCGCCTACCAAGATAACCTATGACCTTTCTCAAGATCATTTTTTTCCCTTTTAAAATGTACAGAACCAACTATCTTCTCTGAACTGCACCCTGCGAAGCAAAAGTCTGGCAACACATGAAGGATGCAAGAGGGTGTTGGCATAGTTAAAAACAAATGTTAAATGTAAACAAAGAAGACAAGTGATGCACCTTACCACCAATTCATCTTCTCATATTTACTGTTTAATAATTGTGAGAATCTATTCGGAGAAGAAAGGATGGCAAAAGAAGGGGAAATTACTAAGATCACCATACTCTAGATTATGTGTCCTATCAATAACAACAATCTCAAATATGGCAAATATGTAAGATAGTCACTAACATTTATTCATACAACCTGTTGGCAGACAGATAAATTAATTTGCTAAGTAAATCCAATGTCAACCAATCAGCTTCTCTAAATCAACATTGTTAACTTTAATGTCGATAAATGATGCCAAATTTTACGTTCAGATAAGCGTTGTGTGGCAGTGTTTTAGTTAATATTACCGATAACAACATGCAAAAGAAGGGTAGCAAATCACATTCAAAACTTAACAAGCTGCATTAGTTATATCACTAACAATCAGCAACAGCAGCGTGTAGGTGTCACACTTCAGTAAAATACAAAAATCACAAACCTTATGGTCAAATCAAAAATCACCTAAAGGAAAAAGCAGAAAATTCATTTTGAGTATCTAAAGCAAGCAAGATTATGCTTGCAATATTGAAGATAGCAAAAATTTTCAGGAAAATATGCAAGTAAAAACACTATATCTTTTTATCAATGGTTATCTTGGTTTAACAAGTATATAATAGACCACTTAAAAGTACAAAATTTATTCCATTCAGCTTAATCTAACATTACATTGGCGTTTGCATCCAAAATCTGATGATCATACAAAATTACAAAGGCTATAACAAGCCTTTACAGATGACACTTGCATTCAAGAATTAATGATCATACTTTGTGTACCAATTAGGTAAAATGACAGAAGCCATCTCAATGCACACCTACAATCTAATAATTTACATTAGCTTAGTAATGAAACAAAGATATACAATGGTATGTAACCAAAAATAGTTTAATTACACAGAGACCTGGTAAAACTATTAAATTCAGATCATCAAGAAAATACAAGTAAATTTAGATTTTGGCATGGGCATTGATGAAATATTTGATGTAATGCAGCAATTTGATATGAATGATCGAGCTTTTGGATCCAATGATGAAGCCCTTTCTTGTCATCTTGACAAATTAACTTCTGTACAAGATTCAGAGTTCCATCATGAGTGACTGATGATTCAAACTACTCCAGTACCTTCATAATCTGCCAAAACTCAGGTCTCTTTTCAGGTTGCAAAGCCCAACACAGTTCAATTAAAGCTCTCATTGCTGGAGGGCAGTCCCTATGAATAGGTGGTCTCATATTCTGAAAGGTCCCAAAAATAAGTTCTTTTAGGATTCAATATATTCTTAATTTACAATTTATGAAAAAGCATCAAGAGAAAGGGGTTTTGATGGGAGGACAGGTGAAGGTTTGGGGGCACGCAGATTGCTATCATATCAAAGTGTTCAGCCATGTAGAGATCAAAGTTATTTATTCCACTATCCACAGGTCTGTGTTTCATAACTGAATATAAAGTTCATAAATTACAAAATATTATAAGAGTTCCAGAAATATATGAATAAGAAGGTACCAAATGTTGGATCATACCTTGTTACAACAGCAAAAGCAACCGGTAATAGTGTTATATCTTTATAAGGAATGGTTCCAACCACCATTTCCCATCGAATGAGTCCAAGCCATATACGTCAACTTTTCTGTCTTAATCATCTCTGGTGCCATCCAACGGTAAGTGCCTGGGTCATCAACCAGGAGATCACAGTATGTCTCCCTACAAGCAATTCTAAAGTCAGCAATTTTCAGGTGAAAATCCTCATTGATAAGAATATTCTTTGGTTTGAGGTCCCGATGAATAATGCCCTGCGAGTGATATATTCCATTCCACGAGCAATATCTATGTTAAGTGCCATCAATATTTCCAGTCTAGGGACTTATGCTCAAGCTTGTGGAGGTATGGTCTCAAAGAACCCTCTGACAGATACTCTGTAACAATACAAAAAATTGGTGATTGTTTGTATGCACCTATAACTGCATTAAAGGGGTCATATGAACCAAATCACAAAGAAATTTTGTAAGGACGACAAGTTACCACAATTGATCTACTGTCTAAAAATGGAGACTCTTTAGTTGTAGAGGCAAATAAGGAAACTAACAGGGCTGTGAAACTATTATAGTAGGATAACCAGATACTTACGAACAATCTAATTACATTTAACACTTGAATCATAGATTAATCTACATTTCTAATCAAGCATTTGATCTTACAAGAAAACCTGTTGTCAGACTTGAGACATAAGCAAAACTTCTATCTTACACAACCCATTTCCCCAAATGGATACTCGAGTCAAATGCACATTATCGATACATATCATTACATTCTTTGACTGGCTGCTCGGGTCTCTACTATATCTTATTTTAGTTTTTGCACAACGCCAGTAGATGTGATCACGCAGGATGGGTGTTAGGTACTACTCTATGATTGTTACAAAAAGAGAAAAATAAACTCAACTTGGTAATGTACTTGATGACCCCTAAAATTCTTGGGACTCGAGTTCGGGCTTTGACGGATATTCAAGACCATGAAGAGCAGGTATCCTTCTTAAATCTTCTTCTGAGTGAGTAGGAATGAACCAATAATGCTTGTCTAGGCCGAAAACCTAATATATATAATTACAACTTTGGAGGGGAGAAATGAGATGGATTTAACATACGACATAGATGAAGGTAATAATACCACAAACTCAATAAAGAACTTTGGCTAAAGAAGATATCAAACAACTGCACATGGATTTGTGCAATCAGGAAAAAAAAAGAAGCAAATAACCTAGGATGGAAATGCTTGAGATTTGGTTCTTTCTACCAGTAACTTGTTTTGTTGTGGCCAACACCAACACCTCCTTTCAAGACAAACATCATAGATTTGACATTCATTTGAATACTCGAGGTCCATGATGTATTCTTTATATGTTCTATATTAAGGGAAAACGGGATCGGCATACTAATGTAACGATCCGAAATCACCTCTCGGGACGTCACACGGTGCTTAAGGCTACAAGTATCCCCAAGCTAACCCTTTGATCTTGTCACTACTTATAATAACTCACTTTAAGATGAAATAAACAAAGCACTGGCACTGGCATATCAAATGAAAGGCAATACGAAGATGATACTCATTCTAAAAGACCACAATGCGGAAAATCTCAACATAACAACAATCTGATAACTAGTCTAACAAAGCCTCTACTACTCCATAAACTAGAGAGCCGTTAGGACAGGTCCCCAACTGACTCAAACTAAATTGAAAGTAATAACATAACCACTCAAACACTGTAATGTCTGAAGACAGGTCCTCGAACCATGAGGACTCATTACTGGAGAAATATAGACAAAGGTACTCAAAAATCACTGACGAGGATGAGACTGAGCACCTGAACCTACATTATAAGATAATGTAACACATAGATATATATGTGGATCAGCACTTGGAATGTACTGAGTATATGAGGGTATATGCATGCACATAAAACAATAACAATACTCTTTAATCAAATCATGCATGCAATTATGAATGACTCACATGGCTTGAATAAGTCAAAATGTAAGCTCATAAATCATGTTGAATGAAGCATGTAACACAAATCTCGTGAGTCATTATACTTTAGCTTTAAAATTTGTACTCTTCTCTTATTCTTATTACTCATAGGCTGAAGGAAACTTTAAATAAAACTATCAACTCATGCATATGTCTCATGGAAAGTAAAACTTCTTTAATGCTCAATAACTTAGAACTCTTTTGAACTCAAAACACTTGGAACTCGGACTCATATAACTTCAGTAGAGAAAACTACTTTCTTCCTTAGAAAATATTCAAAGTTGTTTATTTACTTTAGAAAATATCTCATCTCAAGGGAAAATATTTTAGGAAACTAATTTGCAACTTTGCTATTAGGAAAATAACTTATCTCAAAGCTTTAGGGAGGTTTTCTTAACTGACATAAACCATGCGAGCTACATGAAGTCCAACGTCTTGTCCTCCTAAGGAAGAAACCTCACGTTAGGGAGATGAGTCATACTCTTGCTAGGGAGTATAACCTCAACTCAGTGATCACTTATCTTGGCCTCGGGCTCAATCATCTCAGCCTCAGGCCCAAAATCTCAAACCTACGGTGGCAAGTAGTTCTGGGGTAAGAAATCGTAGTAACTTACTCAACTCGGTGCTAAATACTACTCCCTTTATTTTATCTCGCTCATCTCAAGGAAATCCACTTTAAAAATAATCTCATGGTTCAATAAGAACCCAACAATCAAATCTGTAATCTCATGTAGTGAAGTAGATTTCAAAGCTCTATGACCATTAGGTCAAAACATTTCTCAATAATCTCAGAATACTCAAATCATAGGTGCTTATTGCACAAGAGTTCATAAAATTGCAGGTCTCAAGTAGGGCTTAATGACCCATAATTCAATCTCAAGTTAAAACTCATCAAAATTCATAGTAGATAACATATAGATTCATGATTCATGTAAAAATTTGGAAGTTACAGCAATTTATCTCAAAATCTCAACATACTCATATACTTCAATTTCTAAAGCATTACAACTATTAACTTCTCAAGGAATAAAATCATGGGTATAAACCCAGCTTCAATTTCTCAAGAAAACATGTCAAAATCATGCCATTAGACTCTCAATTCATAGAAAACATCAAAAGCTTGCAACCAATAATAATGGGTGAAAAACCCTAATTCAATTTCATTTAAAATCTCATAAATTGCAGAAAATTATAGTTTAAATAAGCCTTTGGGCACAAGGGTGAAAGGGTTACCCTTGTTCAAAATCCCACATACCTTCGATTATGAAATTGGATGAACAATCTTGCTTCAAACTCTTCTTCTTACTCTTGAAAGAAGGTTCTTGCAACCCTTGAACTTGGGGAACTCAAATCTCAACTCAATTTGTAGAATCTATGGTGAGGTCTTAGATTTCTTGGAGAAAGGTTTTAGATTTGATCTTGAGGAAGAACCCCTTGCTCTTTTATGTTTGAGATGATGAATGAAGCCATTTGCTTCGTTGGAGTATATCTGGTTGATAAAAGAGTGGGAAAAGACCAAAAATCCCTTTTTAAAATGAGTTAAAATTTCTGATCGGGACATGCGATGGTGGGGTGTGACGGTCCATCGGAGGCCCGACGGTCCATCGGTCCTGGCCGTTGCACCTGACCAGAACTGGGACTTTTTGCCTCGTCATGATGGTGGGGTGCGACGGTACGTCGGAGGCTCGACGGTCCGTTGGTCTTGGCCATCACACTTAGCTAGTGAATCAATTCTCGCCTCCTTACAACGGTGGGGTGGGACGGTCCATCGATTGTCCGACGGCCCGTCAGACCTCTCAATCGCACCTGGGTGATTCCACTACTTTCTGGAAAAAACTATATCTTTCTACTTCGACATTAGATTTTGACAAAAAGGGTATCGTTGGAAATATAACTCAATTTCCCACACTATAGAAAGCCATTATTAGGAAAATTCAACAAGATTAAAACACTAATCACTTGGAAAGTCTCTTCTCAATCTTTTAGGGCCGGAATTACACTTCACTTGACACGCTCTAAGGCTCAAACCACAATAAAACTTTGCGGGGTCTTACAACTAATCTTGTGATCTAATTTTGAAATTAATACTAATCCCGTGATCTTTAAAGGAGAACGTATCCAGGATCAATACCAATTGACTGGAAAGTGTCAGACATGTGACAAATAAGTTGACCTTAGCAATTAAAATAACTAAAGGTATGTCAAGTTGATGGTCAACAGAAATACTTTAGTTTAAGGTTACTCAAACACAACCACTTAGACATTTTTTTTAGTATTTTGGTACTAAAGTTTCATGCAATATCTTGTCTCTTTGATTAGGTTCTCCATATTCCCTTATCTTAAATAAAAACAAAACAAGATAAATAGCAGTATCAACTGTTTTGACAAGGTTGGTTCCCCATATGCTGAGGCATATCATGGATTCTAAAAGTAATGTGATATAATGCTAGATAACAAAAAAACTGAGATAAAGCAAGCAGGTTACGAAGCTATATCAATTTTTGTTCCAAGATTTTCTATCTTATTGGTACATACATGCATCAATGCACCACTTCTTTATCTGGTCTTTTCTCTTTTTTGAAGTTGATTAAAACGTAGGTGGGTATGTATGTGTAGATATAGTAGATATACACATACTAAATTAACAACTGAATTTGTCTTAATTGGTCCTAGCCGTACATAAGTATTCCTCTTTTACCATTTATTGCTACAGAGAAGTTTTATGTTCAACTTTCTACAAGTTATGTTAGAGTTATCATAATTGTCATGCGTAATTGAAAGTTATCAACCCAATGTCAAATATATAAACCCTAAAAAATAGAGAACATGGATAGCGCCTGGTAAAAGATTGACTCCCTTGCAATATTATCAATTTAAAAAAAAAAACAGAGAGAGAGACAGATCCTGTGTAAAAAATCTACAGCGGACGCGGCAAACTCTGCCTTAAATGAGGGAAAAAAACATACCATGAAAACAATGAGTGCAAAATACATGTATACGGAACTACAATGCTAATAAAGGTATGCACTGAAATTGAACAACTTTATGACAGTGATGCATAAGTTGTAAAGATGATAAAATCTTTTTGATACTTCAATTTTTATCAACCTCTAGGTTAGATGTTCTGATTGTCGGTCTCCATAAGCACATTTATCTTGTACCTCTAATAAAATTAATGTACAAGTAGCTAATTAACCCCAGCAATGTAGTAAAATGTAGAAATGTTCTTTAGTGAATGGTAACACCAATAAGGTGTGTATTAGGTATAAAATCATAAAGAAAAATGATGTTGTATTTAATTATTCAAACCATAATATCAGGCATCAGAGAACAACCAGAAACTGATTGAGATAAGACAATGTATTCAATTAAAAAATAAACCTAAATAACATGTGAAATATTTGGAATGTCAATACCACGTGCTACAGCATCCGTGCACACAAAAACACCACCTTTCTACTGGAAATCAAGCAAATTCTTTGTGCACTCCTCTAGAGAGCTATCACTATAGTAGCATAAACATTCAAGCCCAGTTCTTCGCGATATCCTCAGGCATCAAAGAACAACCAGAAATTGACTGAGATAAAAAATAATGTATTCACTTAAAAAACAAATCTGAATAACATATGACATATTTGGAATGTCAATACCACGTGTTGCAGCATCCGTGCACACAAAAATACCACCTTCCTACTGGAAATCAAGCAAATTCTTTGTGTACTCCTCCAGAGAGATATCACTATGATAGCAGAAACATTCAAGCCCAGCTCCTATTAAGATTTTAGCAAAGGATTCCCGGCCTCTACAGTATTTGTAAAGACCATGGTTCGGAGCAGTTCAGAATCTATGGAAAAGAGTAAACACTATAGGTGAATTCATTATGTCTACACAAAAGAACTTGATAGCTGATAACAGAGCATACAACTACTTGCAAGGGGCCTTGCTTTAACTTATCAAGCAGTTTGTCCTTCACTAACGCATCCACACTAACCCCAGGGATAGATGAGTTCTCTTCACTGGCTATGAAAATAACAACCACTGTGGATTTCAACTATTGCTTTGTCTCTCCTAGCTGCTTCATAAGCTCGGATACAAGAGCCACATGGCCTAAACAATATGTAGTTCCACGTCCTCAAAGTTTATCACCATCGATGCTCAACGAAAGGGGATCAAATTCCTGCATATGAAGTTGTTTTATTATTGTATGAGAGATTATTATCATTGCTGACTTATAAAGGAATATAATTTAAAAAAATGTTAAGGAAAACAAAAACAATGCCTATCACGTCATTCAGGTTTAAACATACCGAATCAGTACACACTTATCAGTCAGAATATTGTAAATCTTCCCGGATGATTTTACATTCCTCATACAACCTAAATTCAAAAATCTCTAACCTCTAAATGAAACAAATAAAAAATAAAATAGTAACAAGAAAAACCATTCTAACAAGTATAATATCTTTTTTTGAAAAATAAAATTGCCTACAAGGATGTAACTTCAGTATCTGACCAAAAATCTGAAAATTCTGCTGAAAGATTGTTTGAATTATCTGTGTAGAAATGCAGAAATTGCCATGCCATTTTTTATCATCGTTGTTCCTTTCCTAAGTTTGACAGCCGGTTTATTAAAATTTCATTTAGAATTTTTCCTGAATTATGATCCATATTGATGGATAAAGCATGCTCGCTGGCTAGTTTACTTAATGACCCTTTATTCACTTTAATCTTAGTGCCAAGAATGAGAAGAGAGCTTAATACCTTTATCATTCATTATATTAAAATCTTATGATTACAATGTCAACAAATTTTTAGAGGGAGAACAAAGTAGATATTGAAATTTTAGCATAAATTAATATAGAAAATTCATGAACATAATAGAAATTCAATGTACAAACCTGTGAATTACTTATCCTAACTGGTCAATTATTTTCTAATAGTACAATGAAACTAATGATCTCGCTTAAATCTTTATCACATTGCTAACTTGTGATGGCAACACTATAGAGTTCAAATGGCAATTATAAAGAATGAAGTTGCTGGACAACACAATAAAGCAAGCAAAAAATGAGAACAACACTCATCAAGATAGATTTCAAAATCGTCATGCTAAAAGAAAGATGCATAGTTTCGAATTGCAAAATCTTCATGCTAAAAAGAGCAATATCCAGTTATTTATTTGTAGGTGAAAAATTATGGGAGACCAATGAAACCTTCATGGCTTAATCAGTTGGCTACTTGAACTTCCACCTTGGTGGTGAGCGTCTGATTCTCACATTGTAATCCCCTTATTGTATCCCCTTTCCCTATCCGCAATTTTATTTTTTAAAAAAGAGAGATCATAGTTCAAATTCCAATAAAAATAAAAAGCTCTAGGTAACTTCTTCCTATCTACCTAAGCTTTAATGGATCAAGTGACACGGTAACTACGTTGGATGGAGGTAACAAGTACCTAGTAGAATAACAGAGGTGCGGGCACCAAAGTTTAAAAAATGTGAAATACTAAAGCCTCTCAATATGAATTCCATCTTAATGCAGTATGAACAACCTAGTTCTCACACTACAATACTACAACAATTCAACTTATAGCCTCCCCCTCACTACTATAAATGTAATATTTTGGATACGCCAAATTAATATCTATTAACTCCCTATTAGGTGTAGGTTTCCAGTCAAACACCACCAACAAAAACAACAATAATATACCCAGTATAATCCTATAAAGTGGAAACCAGGAGAGTAGAGCGAACGCGGTCCTTAACCCTACCTCAGAGGTAGAGAGGTTGTTTATAATAAATCCTCACCTTAAGACAAAAATAATTCATAAAAAGAAGTAATGAAAGTACAAGAAACACTAAATAGCATCAGAACAGTACTACAACAAAAATAATGCTATAATTGAATAACAGATAATAACAGAAATCAAAGAACAAAACACTAAAAGAGTAATACCATGACTACTAGTATTGACAACAAGACAATGCACTCCTACGCATGATACTTTATACTTGATAAAGTAGTCATGGAGTTGGGATGAAAAACATCCATTGTGAATCCTGAAAATATCGAAAACAACTCACTCATCATTTCAACTGGACATCTTACTATGTTAGTACCGACGAAATAGCAGAATATAACTGTATTCAAATGTTTCAAATTCCACCTTCCGAAACACACATACAGTTTGAATAAGTGAGATTCAACTTAGAGTGATTCTCACTAATGTAAGACAAGATTGTAATAACTAAGAAATATTTATGTCACAAAGCTTTACTAATTCATTTTTTTTTGTTTTCGAATCTAGAATTTTGTTAAATATTGACATTCATCATCTTTTTTAAATCATTTATATTAGATGCATTGTTGAACATACAATGAATGGAAAAATTCAAAGCAACACATATCCATTGCTTCAAAACTGATAGAAATAGTTTAAAATCCCCAATTTAACACTGCATGTCAAATAAAATTTCATAAATTCAGTCTGCATGATTAGTTGGTAGAAATTTCAATAACGAACTAATTTAACCTACAAATCTGTACTCAAAGAAAAAGAGGAAAAACTGAAGTGGAACATCAAACATACCTGAAGATGAATTTCTTTGGAAGAAGAAACAGAGCTGAGAAAGTTGGATTATTCTTTGAGAGATACAGAACAGCGGCTTATTTGAAAATGCTTTTGTTGTAGTGAGGATAAGTAAATATCATCCACATATAATGGTCATTTTCCCCTCAATAATGTGGTTGTTTAAGGTTGTGCCCTTGGTTCCTCAACTTGATTCATTCCATTACAGTGATTAATATCAAAACCTGAAAATGTCACTTTATTTCACACATCTACATGATAACTCACGATCTCCGCAAAGAAAAGAGCAATTGCCAATTACAGAAATAGAAACTATGCTAAAAAGTTCATGAGATCGAAGAAAAGCATCAACACATACAAAGTTAAACATAAAGCAAGTAGTTTTCTTTTCAGGAATTGAATAATCCGTAGGGTGGAGGTAGCAGTTACCAGGCCTGATGCCAGAAGCACAAGCTTTATTTAATCATTTTTTTCTTAACGATGAATCTAGCACCAATAAAGACACTTGAAGACAATGCAAGAACTAATCCTTTAATATTATTAGATGACATGCTTCTGCACATATTTTTTCAGTTCTGAGTAGTGCTAACACCTACAAGCTCCGACGTCATCATTAGACTCTGAATCCAGCAAAAAAAAAACTTAAATCCTAAATAGCAAGATTACTCCATCATACACCCAGAATTTCAAATTACCACCTCGATGGCAACAAAGCAAAAAAATCTAGTTGGATTTGGGAGGATTGTGTGGGTTACAACAGACACTGCAATAATTATGGGTTGCAGTGTATGAAGAAGATTTGTAAAGAAATTGAAGTTCTGTCAGTGGTGAAGTAAGATAAGAGAAGAAGAAGAGATTAGAAAACATAAAGAAATTTCTGAAAAGCAAAACAATGGAAATAAGAAAAGAAAAGATTGCAAACTTGAAGATGCAAAACAAGGCTAAGTAGGTTTGGTGCAAATAATGATTCTAGAAAGTGTTCGTAGAAAACACTAATTGTGAATGGGACACTGCCACATAGGAAGATATTATTGAGAATGAGAAGACAAATTTATCCTTGGTCGTTTCATTAGTGTTGTTTCTATATGGTAGAAAATTATTTTTTGTAATGACAATGCCCAGTAGTTATAAGTCAAAAACAAACTCATAATTTGTCAGTTTGAATTTTTATTTTTCATTCGATTTTTGTGCCAAGTACTTATTATAATTTTGTAAAATGTTTTCTCTAATTGGTATGGAATATACGTGCAATGTTCGTGTCCGAAGACTAGTTTACTAATATGTGTAAGAGGTCTAAAGCAGGAACCTCACTATTGTCCTGTCAGCTTATTTGAGGGTTATTTTCGTCATTTCAAGTGCATTTGCTACGTGTTCAACTTTTATTTCAGTTATTTTATGTGTAGGCATGACAATTGAGAATACAAAGTGTCAACCTTTCATCATCTCTCTGATTGTTCTGCTTCTTCGCACTTTCATCGTCTCAATTTATTACTGTGGTTTATCTCTGATTCTTCGACTGATTTCAGGTAATGATTTTTCGTTGCAATCATATTTCTAAGTTGATTTCACCCTGTATATTTTTGTTTTTGCTTGGCAGTATCGATTTACTCCACAGGAAGTTTAGTGTTTGCTTTGATGCCTAAGTGTATGAGAAAATTCTTCAAAGAAACAGACTTTTCATTAGTCAGTTTTCTTCAACTTTAGTTCATATTTTTTTTTTATAATTTCTTTTTAATTTTTGTAGTCTTAAACTAAAAATATGTAGAGTGTACTAAATAAAAAGTAAGATAAAAATGAAGGTATTTTAGTTTGTTAGAAATAGCTATGTTCAAGGACTCTTCACATCGATCTACTTTTACTTGACTATTCACATGCTTAAAATCTGTTAATAATCCGAAATATATGTTACTATTTTTCAAAAATTATTTTTAATTTTTTCACTGACTTAACTGCAGTGCGAAGGGGGGCTGGGGGTGGGGGCGAGGGGTGACAGAGGTCGTGCCGTACGGTTCATAGAAGGATATGAAAAAATATTTATCTATTGAAAATTTTCACTCCTTGTTTTACCTTAGTTGAAAAAAATGATAGAGGAATTTAAACAGAACGATCTACACAATTATCGCTTGACAAAAGAGAGTTACTACTATCAAAACACCGCATCAAAAATTTTGAATCAGTAAGTGTCAATCATCTATTACTTATAATGATGATGACCAATCTACATACAATATATAATATGATGAGCTCATTTCTAAAGCTTTTCTTTAACTTTCTACATTTATGTTCAGCTATAAATAAAATTAACAAAATACTGAAAAACTTCTCAGAAAGTATTTACATGATTTATCATGATTTGTTTAATGACAGTGCTGAAATTGATCATTATACTGACAAAATACTACTCTTCTCTCTTGCTCCTTACAGTTGAAGTTGAAAATTTTTCACTAAAAGTGTTTCTCTATCATAGATTCATTGATTTGTAAAAATTCACATTTTTTCTTTCGATTCTTCTTTGTCTTCAATTGTTTTCTTAATTTTTAGACATTATTAGTCTTGTTTGATCAGATTATAATATTTTTTATATCTTTATCTTTTCAAATGTTTTAAGTTATTTTTCTAGATCTGCATTAGTCTTTGTAAATAAAATTTTTAAGATATAATTATACACGAATATTATTTTATTTTAAATTTATCATTTAATTAAAATATTTTTGTGGATAATTAGGCTTCTAAAAATTGAAATCAAGCCTCTGTAATTTAAAAATTCATATATCTTTATTTGTTTTTCTAAGATAATGAAAATACAAATAAAGATGTATAGGTACAATAATATTATATATTCTAGAAGGAACATGTAGGATTGTTTTCCTCACAAGTTTCTTGCTACAACATGTTTTGTTAGTAATTTATTACTTGATTATTTGTGTAGCTAGATCTGTCACTATAGATACCGACTTAATGCACTCAGGATGTACAATCATAAAAATATTACAGAAAGAATAAATTTTTGTAGTCTTATACAATGATAATATTCACAGTTATCATAAACTGTTTGACCCTTTCAACTCATACATTGCCTTGAGTGTCAAAGTTAGAAAATTCATGCTTAATTAATACGAATCAACAGGTTTGAATGAATTGTCAATAAGTACACAATTATCAAATCTAAATTATTTTTGATAAAGGAACAAAGAATTTTGAATAAGATAATCGATGGAGCAACTCTAGAATTTGATGTGTGAAACAAAGAAGAAAATAGTAAGTCAACTTCTTCTTAATTGTGAAATGTCTATAATAGATATAGGACCTGTTGTTAACTACATTTGCCTTTATATCATTATATGGCATGCAAGATATTTTTAAAGACTTATCTAGCTAGTTAGGTTGGAAGTTGTTACGTCCTGTTTATCAATTAGAATCAAAATGAAAGATAACTAGTATTTATTATTCAAAAGAGATGTATTTTTTTCTTGCATGAAATTTTTTGTGATTTGATTACAGGTTGACAGTAGAAAATTTGAAGGGAGAAGTTTAGTAGTTAAGCAACGGACACCTTATTATCAGCGATCAATGCTGCTAATTTTATGAATCTACTAATTTTCACTGATAATATATTTATAGAATGTCATTGCTATCAATAGATCTCTTATGAAGAATTGAGCGTAAGTAAGCACAAATTCAAAACCACCTCTGATCAAGTACGAAGACTTAGTACTCTGTCAGATTATTGAAATAAGCTTTCGACAAGTTGAAGGGGTGCTGTCGATTTGAACAATAAAAATTTTTAAGTACTTTTTTATATGAGCATGTGCATATATCTAACATATTTCGTTTTAATTTTTTTCTATACAAAATGACTATGCTATAAGTCAAAGTATCAAGTTCCTGCATTATATTGAGAAATATAGAGTGAGTTTCATTTAATACTATTGCATAACATTAGGTCTTATTTTGTGTCCCTGTGATATCACTTTCTTATGTCAAGAAACTCATTTTCTATTTTATTTTTTATTGTTGAATTTTCTATCAGTCATGTAGCAAAAATTAGCGGCTTAGCTATCAAGATAGAAAGTAAATTAATTGCATAGCTATCAAAATTGAAAGTTAATCCAAAGTCATTACTTGCTTATAGAGTTTATATAAAACTTAAATTGAAGGTGACAAAGATGAAAACTGCTAATTTACTATATAGTGATGATACTTGATTTGTGAGCCTATAGATAATGTTTAATAAAGTTAACTAATTAATAGCTAACAGATCTCTAATTAGAGTATATATTAAGGAATATATAACATTCAACGTTGATATAAATCATCTTTATATACTAATCAGCTATAATTCAAGTTCAACGATTCATGTAGAACTTTGATCGCATTGCGATTGGGTATTATAATTGATGGAAATGAATGGATATTTATCCTATTTTAAAGTAGGTTGATGCTTTTGTAAAATTTTTGTACCGATTGCAAATTGCTGATTTATGATGTAGAAAAATGATAATGAAGCTATAAAATTCATTGATTTTTATTTTGTATTACTATTAAGAAATCAGAGCGCTCCTTTGTTGTTCTACACCTGTTTGCATTCTCTTTGAAACCTGGCTATTTTAAATTTCCATATAGAAATTCTACTTTAAGATTAGAACTCTTTTCAATTCTTCTCTGTCGCATATTTTGTGATGCTCTAGAAATTTATTTTTCTGTTAATCTAATGTTATTTGAAGTCAATTTTATTTTTACTAAAACAAAAATTATAAAATTATCTCCTCAATCACCAAAGAGTTACTTGAATTGATACAATGATTGATAATGAGGTTGAAAAAAACTAAAGGTGTGTCCGATTTGAAGAGAAATATTTTAGAAAATTGTGGTGGATGAACATACAAATATGACGTTTTCTAAGCATTAATCACGCTACATAATTTTTAAAATCTATCATATATACTCATGAGAATTACATAGAATTTTTAACATGTTTCCTTCTGTAACTTTAGGCAATCTCTTATTTTTTCATATAACAATTTCAGCAGAGTACAAATATTTATACTGTTTACTTTGCTGTCTTAATTCTTTCATTATATAGTTGTAGAATTTATTGAAGTGAAACAAGTGACGAATGAATGATCAACTTCCTGCAGATAATAGTAAGAGAATGAATTACCAATGATCCTCCAAGCTTAAAGAGTGTTTGAATGAATGTTTATACTTTTTAACGTACTACTTCAACCCTTTCATTATACATTTGCGGAATTTACTGAAGTAAAACATATGACAAATAAATGACCATGCTGATAGTAATTCGTTATAATTTTAATGCTCTTTTGAAATACACATCGTTATCTGTAGCACTTTTTCTATAAAGTGGTTGCCTAGACCATTCCTAGGCTTCAAAATATACAACTGCTGTGAAAACAGAAAAAAAACATCAAATATTTTCCAAAGCCACGATTCATCAACTAAATCTTTGCTACATCGTTTAATTTGTATTTAACATTATGTAGCCTTTTGTATTTGACATTTCACGATTTTAGAAACAACTTTATTGTCATTCTAAAGGAAGTCTTTTTGTTTTAAATCAACCAACTTTTCATTCCATTACCTGAAAGGAGAATTGAACGAACATGATCAATAGAATTGACCGTTAAAAAATATTCTTCAACTAAAGCACACTATGACACAAAAATTAAGCCCGTGCTTGCATGAGCCTATCACGTCTAGTTTCTGATATATATATGAAGTGGTTTATCATTAATTATATATTACAGTACTTCATCAAATTCATTTTACTTGTCAGATGTATCTTTTTATACATTTTTTAAAAATGTTAATTATAAAAATAATTTGATAGAATATCTAATTTATTCTTTATCTCTTCTTTTCACTATACTAGTTTAATTGCACGTGCCTCGCACGTATAGCGTTTGATTATTTTAAATTAAATGATTTTACCTATGACGGAGATTTTTAATAAAGTGTAAAAGTTCAAATCACTTTTCAAAAATCTTTCACACTTTAATATAATAATGTAAACATAAACATATACACATATATGTTTTACCACCAGAAGTTTTAAGTGGTTGATGAATTATTATTTTTACTTTTGCCATATAGTACCTCTTTCCCTTGTTGCCACAGGTTAAGAGAGACGCATAAATTTGAAACATATTTATGTTATGATTATTTTTTTTAATATTTAAAATCTTTCATTATTTTTAAAGTTATATCTTTACAAAATCATTGATTATATTCTTATTAAATACTTAAAGTTTTTAAAAATCTGACACTTTTTAAATTTTCTTATTCTAATAGTTTATATTTATTTCTAGTTGTGTTAGAAGTAATTAATTTTTAAAATATAAATAAAAATTTCCATAAATAGAAACTAATAAAAGTTACTATAATTGTAGCAAATCTTTTTTTCCTTAAAGACACGGAGCCTAATTTTTTTTCTTTTTAAAGTTTATCAAAGTCAATTTTAAACCTAAACAAAATAAGGCACACCAAAAATAATATTGATAATGTAAAAAATTATTATCTTTTTAATTCTTCAATCTTAGAATTTTTTTCTAATTGAGTTCTTTTCTAGTTCTTTTATTTTAGGAGTCTTTTATAATATGATTTTTTTTTTTAAATTGAGTGCCTTTTTAATTTTTTTTTTAATTTTAGGAGTCTTTTAACTTTTTATAATTGGAAAAAAATATTAATTAATTCTTCTTCCTATATATTTTAGGAGTTTAGTCAATATTATAAAAATAAATATATAAAATTGAATGAAAAAAAGTGAAAAGACGATTTTATCTAAAGCAAAAACTTTTATTGAAGGGCAAAAAATTCAAATAACTTTTCTAAGGGTCTTCATACTTTTAATATATTATAGATTAGTCTCTCCTCATAATTATTAGAATAATAACAATAAAAAATAAAAAATTTATTAATTATATTTTAATTTATTTTAAACAAACATAACAGCTAAAATACAACGAAAGAGTACCCTTTAAAAGAGATTTTTTTTATTAATAGTCTGTTTGACAAAACTTTTACAACCAACTTATTTTAAGAAGTGCTTTTTTCAAAAGTGTTTTTTTAAAATGTATTTTTGATGAGAAGCAATCTGTTCTTGGCCAATAAATTTTAAAAGCACTTTAGAGCAACAATAACTGTTTGACCAAACTTTTAAAATAGATTTTAAATATATTTTTTTCAAAAGTACTTTTAAAAAAATTATTTTTTTAGCTATAATATTTTTTTAAAAAAATTTCCAGACGCACTTTTTTTCTTCTATAAACTTGACCACACACCTAGTAAGTCTCTATTTTGTTCAAGAAAATAGTAATTCTCTTCCGTAATCAATATATTTTGTTAAAATTGAGGGGGCAGCTGCTTCTACTCCATAGGTCCATGTCTAATGTCAAACCAAGTTTTGTCATAATTAACATCTTTTATTTTTTAATGTAAGAAATTATTTTTGTTTCGTGAATTAAGTTATTTTGAGATCATAATTTAGAAATAATTCTAAGACTAATTTATTTTATTGGTAAGGCAAGATCAAATAATTTCAAATTTAATGGAATAAGATGAAATATTCAAACTTAAGGCTGAAATTTCATTTATATGTGTTTTATTAATGGTATAAATTTATCCAATGATAAATTTGTACTATCAATCAAAAACAAGTGAAAAATTAATCTTAAACTTAATTATCCTGAAATATTTCACGTTATCTCACGTATGCAATAATCCCTAATATTCATAAATGAAACTTCTTGTAAAATAATTGGACTGCTCATCATCTACTACTATGAATGAAGGGCAAGGCCGGCGGCTCAAGCCTAAAACAACTAAAGCCGTTGCTTTAGGCCTCAAACTTTTTGGACTCTTAAATTTTTTAATTTGTGTATATAACGTCGTTTATAAATAAATGATGTTTTTAATTTGAGAAAGTCCTTCAAAAAAAATTATTCTTGAAAATAAAAAAATATTTTTACTAATTTACTTTCAATTAATTATATGTCTTGAAGAAAAAAGTAATTCTTTAATGATATAGAATTTCATGTACCCCTCCGTATCATTTTACTTGGTGTCTTTTTGAATATGTTAGTTTTACATTAGTTGTTCATTTCACAGATTAGAGTGTTTTATTACTATTAGTTTCACGTTAGTTGTTAATTTCACAAATTAAGAGTGTTTTATTACTTTTTTTTTTCATATTACCCTCAATATTAAATAACTAAAGAAGTAGTAATTGTTAGATTTTGAGTTTCAATACATCATTAATAGGTTAATTTTGTAAAATAAACTTTAGATTAATATTTTTTTTAATGGTTGTGCTTAGTCAAAAGAGGCCAAGTAAAATGAAACAAATGAAGTATTAAAATAAGATTAATTTTGAAAGACTACACAAATTCTTTCTTTAATCTCCAAAACACACCTATTTTGGAATAAAATGAAGAGGCTAGAACACTATTTATCTCAATTTATGTCGTTTTGAATTTTTAGAAAGCTAAAAAAAATTATGTTTAAGCATATTGTTAAAGTCAAAAAGTTTGAATATCAAAAATAGAAAAATATCATATAAACTAAAATAGAGGAACAAAATTGAAAAAATAATCTCCAAGTGATATGATATATAACATATTATTATTATTATTATTATTATTATTATTATTATTATTATTATTATTTTGTAATAAAATATCAAAATCCCTTATTAAATTTTTGGTTTAGGTCACTATATTTATTGAGCGGTGAGGGCAAGAAAGCAAAGGGGGGCCTCCCCTGGTCTGCTATGTTACCAATTTTTGGCCATTTTGACTTTATGATAGCACCATTTTTCAAATATAAAATAAGTAAAATGGGCGGTTTTCAACTACATTTCTTTCAAAATGCAAGTCAGCGGCTTGACCTTTTCTTTGTATCTTAATAAAAATTGCTCATTTAGCAATTTAATATAATGATCAGAGCCAGTTGGGCCGTCCTTAAGATACGACGGCAAACAAAATCTGTTGAGAAATTAGGAAACTTAATTACATGACACCTTCATATACATGCTAAATGGTACGAACGTGGTAATTAAAAGAAAGAAAAATGTATACTACTGTACAGTAAAATATACGTAAATTCATACTATAATGATTGACTTACATAACTTCCAATTGAAGGGCGTTGCTCCATCTGTATTAAAGATATCCTCAATCATTCTTTTGACGGTATATTTGCAAAGAAACATATACTTGTATATGCCTCTTTTTTTTTAAAAAAATAAAATAAAATTTAATTGGAGTGCACCGTCATATCTTTTCATTTGATAGAAATTACAAGAATCTCTTTCTTATGATTCCTTCCTTTCTGTCTTCGTTTTTTTATAATATATTTCTCAGGGTCCATTTATCAACTGTAAACTGAAATATTGACTTTTTAGTGGAAATCATACTATATAAACCCAGTCTAAGTCAGTGGTTTCATGCATAAACATACATACAAGTAAGTGTGAGAGGGAGAAATACTTTGAAAAGAAAAAAATTAAGATGAGAAGTTATCAAACAATACTAAACAATGGTGAAACCCTACCAATTATGGGTATGGGTACTTATTCAGGCGAAAACGATAGAGAAACAACTGAGAGAGCCATTAGAACAGCGCTCAAGGTAAGTGAACTTGTGAAGTGGAGTTACCTACAATTTTTCTTTCAAGTAACTTTATTATGTAAATATTACTTTTTTTTTTTATCCTTTGTGGATAAAACTTAATGAAACCTTACTATGATTATTAATGGTAGTTATGCATGAAAGTTTGATTCAAGCTGCCGTTTTTTGGTCTCTACGTACGTGCAGATGGGGTACAGACATTTTGATACAGCGAAAATATATGGTTCAGAGCCGGCTGTGGGAAATGCATTAAGACGAGCAATTCATGATGGGTTGGTTGAGAGGGAAGACATTCATGTCACCTCTAAGCTTTGGTCAAGTGATCACCATGATCCTCTTTCTGCACTTCACCAAACCCTAAAGTATGCTTCAACCTCGTAACGTGCATGTGGTTTTTATTTATGTTCATGTATATTCCTCTCACCCCCCACCCCCCACCCCTAAAAAAAACTAATATGAAATTTCAATGTAACTCAATCTTAAATTTAATTGAACCTTAAATTTATTTCATGAGGTGAGGATTGTCCAACTTATAATAAGGAGAAATACTCCACATCGCACTACCGATGTGGCAGTGACAAATCGGAGCCACCTTAATTAGCTAAGGAGTGTCAAATAACAATGCCGTCATCATAAAATTACATTGTTTAGCCAGATCAAAATTCTAGTTATATATATGTGGACTCTCCTTATATTTTTCGTGTGTCTATTATTTTTTTAATATTGTGACACCCTTAGTAAACTTTCTGGCCCGCGGATGTGGGACAACTCAACGCAAGACAAATTAGATCCATGAACAACTAGATTAAGGTGTGGCTTGTGACATTTATTATACTATTTTTGTTTTGTTTCGTAGGAAGTTAGGGATGGAATACATAGACATGTATTTAGTTCATTGGCCAGTGAGTTTGAAGCCATGGGTGGATTATCCAGTTCCCAGAGAAGAGGATTTTGAGACATTAGACATGGAGAATACCTGGTCTGGAATGGAGAGGTGCTTAGAGATGGGTTTGTGCAAGTCCATTGGAGTAAGCAATTTTTCATCCAGAAAGATTGAAGAACTGATAGACTTTGCTTGCGTCACTCCTGTGGTCAATCAGGTACATATATATTTTGCAACCTTGCAGCAGATCTTAAATTTAAATTTGATGAGTTCAATATTTAATGTTTTCAGCTCTAAACTTTGTGTACTTTTGAAATTATGGGTTCAAATTTTAATATTTAAATATGTAGGTTACAATTGATAATAGCCAATTATTTTGGGTCATAATATTGTTGTAGTCAGCCAAATCCGAACTCCTTGATCTAACACGTATTGATATGTTCGTACCATTGAAGTTCTATAATTCTGACATGGAATCAAAGAAAATTAGATGACAAACCACAATATAAAGATCTTTTGGAAATGGATATATGACTTGAACAGCTAACCATATGGTGACTAATGACCAAATAAACACATACAACTTCTTAATTAGCATTGACGATTCAGGTTATTTAATTTTTCTATTATCAGCGTATGACCAATACGAATTGATAATATATTAAACGGGGGTTCAGGTGGAAATGCATCCAATGTGGAGACAAAAAAAGCTGAGATCAATATGTGGGGATTATGGGATTCATGTAAGTGCATATTCACCTCTTGGTGGTCCTGGTAATGCCTGGGGAACTACTGCTGTGGTTGATCATCCCATCATTCAATCCATTGCCCTCAAGCATAACGCAACTCCGGCTCAGGTACAATATAATCTTTTACACCCGCGGTATATATAGAATAACTTTAATTCAAAGAGTGATGTTGCACATTTTTTTACTACATATTTTTCTTGTTAGGTCGCGCTGCGATGGGGGTTGTCCCAGGGATCTAGTGTTATAGTGAAGAGTTTCAATCCGAGGAGAATCAAGGAGAATATTGGAGCACTTGATTTGACATTGGACGATTGGGATTTATTTGAGATTGAGAAAATGGAGGAAAGGAAGATTATGAGGGCAGAGTATCTTGTAAATGATACTACAAGTCCATTCAAGACCATTGAGGAGCTTTGGGATGAAGAGATATAATTAATAATCTAATCAGTTATCCATTTGGCATTGGCATCGTACTGTGGCTTAAATCTACAAAATTAAAATAAGAATGTGAATTAATGTACTTGTGAGTAATTAGTTTCTTTTATTATATCGATTGAAGAATATTATAAAGGACGTTTATCCCTTGGTCCACTAAGAACAAATATTGTAAAAGGAAATGAAATTTAAAAAAGGCACATTGTCACATTATGTAGGCGGATACAGTGATACACCATACCCCAAGGGGTCGTTTGGTTGAGTGTATTGTAAAATATAATACAATGTATATTATTAATATCTTGTTTGGTACGTTTTTTTGTCTATGTATAACTAAAGCAAGCATTAGTTATACACCCTATTGTGTATTGAAATATGTATTAGTAATACACTCCATTTTCTATGTATTAGTAATACAAAGACTTTAAACACATGCATTAATCTATTAAATAACTTTAATACCTCTCAATTTTTCTCTTAAAATATTTCACCGTTTCTTTTCTCGCCATTTTAATTTGCAATACTGAATCTTTTCAAAACATTTCACAATTTTTTTTCTCACCATCTTAATTTACAACAATGAATAGTTGATTTAAATAACTATAACATATTTTTTCTTTACTTCGAGGGTCTTTAAAAGGATTAAAAAAAATTGAGACTATTTCTTAATTTACGTCTTGTATTTTATTTTTGTTTCGACTATGTTAATCATCAACGTAACATTTCTGTGCAAAGACGAAGGTTTTGCAGTTAATCTCAAACCTCTATATACTAGTCCAACAATACTAATTATGTTTGAGATGGCAAAAGAATTTTGTTGCAAAAAAGTCTACAAAATCAAAGAAGGGTATTTTTGTAAACAAACACTTCTTTTTATAGAAATTATGTAAGATGTATTATTTCTTATACATCAAACCAAACAATGTATAAGGAATAATATATGCATAACTAATGCAAGTACAACTAATACGAGTATTACTAATACAAGCATTACTAATACACTATATTCTATATTGTTCTTATACACTCTACCAAACGACCTCTATGGGTTCAGTTCAGCTCATCCCGTCGTCCGTTTTCAATATAGATTATAAAATGGAAAAAGGGTAAAAAAATACCCCTCTACTTTCATAAATTGGCTAAGTTTTTCCATAGTTAAACTATGGGGTCAAATATACACCTTCCGTTATCAAACTATGCAAATATACCCTTCTTTTTAACGATTTTCCACATGGATTAACAATTGGGTGAGGTGGACGCCACATGGCCTGCCACCTCAGCGCTAGATATTTATATTCTTTTTAATTTAATTTTTCTTTTCTTCTTCACAATTATTCACAGTGTAGTTTACTGTTCCTATCTTCTCTGATTCTTCTCTGCCACGATTTAAATTTCTTTTCACCGACATCATCTATACTACACGTTTTTCTTAGTTTTCTTCATAGTTCTTGCTCTAATAAGTTGTCTTTCTGATTGTTAAGCTCCTATTAATCAATTTGATCTGCCATTACAAATTCATCACTGCGTTTCTCCGATTTCGTGGCAAAATCTTGATTTTGTAGAGTTGTTAGCAGTTATAAATGAGTAGAAAAAATAGAAAGAAAAAGAAGAAGGGCTTGTTTTGGTGTAAGAAGAGTTGAGTTTGTGTGGTGCAATAGAGAAACAAATAACAATGGTCAAATATTTCATTGATGGAAAACACTTTGATGTTCGTCGGAGGAGATGAACATCACGTGAAAAACAACTCGTGTTAGCGCGTGGATTGCTCCAACTTCGCGAACTTGGGATTTTGATTGTGGCTTCATTCTGGTAGGATGGAAGTTGTTGTTTGATGTTGTAATTGGCTTATAGCTGGAGTTAGCGTGTTGAACAGGGAGTTCCATCGGAAGAGGAAATTGAGACGATTGTGTGTGTTGTTAGCAGAAAAAGATAAATACCTATGGTATAGATCTGGGCAGTAAACAATAAAGAAAAATTAAATAAAAAAAGAATATAAATATCTAGCATTGAGGTGGCAGGCCATGTGGCGTTCACCTCACCCAATTGTTAGTCCATGTGAAAAATCGTTAAAAAGAAGGGTATATTTACATAGTTTGATAACGGTAGGGGTATATTTTATCCCATAGTTTAACTAGGGGCAAACTTAATTAATTTATGAAAGTAGAGAGGTATTTTTGACCTTTTTTCCTTATAAAATTATACTTCATCTATACTTTTTTATTTGTCAAATTTGCTTCACGAAAGTTAGTTAATTTGACATATTTTTGAAATTAAATTGAATTAAAATAATTTAATATTTTAAATTTAGATGTTCTAAAACTATATGAAATTAAATATAATAAATTACAATCCTTCTCACATTAATGATAAAACATACATTTAAAAATATTGGTTAACGTTTAACATGCAATTTGACTAAGAAGCAAAACACGACAAATAATTTAAAAAAAGCAGAGGTAGTATATGTAAAAACTTATTAAAAAGAAAGCAAATATTAAAGGGTAAAGTACCCACAATAAATTTCCTAAGTGCAGTAGCCATAGCCATAGTGATACAATATAATTTAAACAGAAAAGGGTCAGAAATACCCTTCAAGTATTAAAATTAGGTCAAAAACACCTTTTGTTAACCTATTGGGCCAAAAATATCCTTCAAGTATTGAAAATGGTTCAAAAATACTCCTCCATCCACCTTTATGGCTCAAAAATACCCTTGCAACTAACGGTTATTAAAAATCATAATTAAAAATAAAAAAAAAGGTCAGAAATACTCTTTAAGGATTGAAATTGGTTCAAAAATACCATTTATCCACCTTTATGGCTCAAAAATACCCTTGCAACAAACGATTTTCTTAAATCATAAATATATATATATATTTTTTTTAAATATGTGGCACCTTTCACTTTGTTGAAACTAAATTAATCAAAATGTTATATCCAATCCAACCCCAACTCAAGCTACCTGATTCAAAGCGTATAAAGATTGCCCCAACGTCAATAATACGAGGCTTTAATATAGCGGCAAAACGAGACAATATAAACTTTGTGAAAGTATTTTTTAATCCGTGCTTGGGGAGAATATCTATAGTAAATAAAATACCAGTACTTTCAGTAATTTTACTCTTTCATGCAAACGTCAAATCTTGTAACTATTATCCATTCCTCTGTTTCTTTGTTTATCGAAGTATAATGATCAAGCTAATTAATATTTGATGTGAATTTGGATATAAATTTTTTAATTTTTTATAATAAAATTTATATATTAAAAATTATGTTCATAAAATAATTGCACTATTAAAAGATTTAATATAATTAATAATTTAAAATATTTTATGTAAATAATAATTAAAATAAATAAATTAAAACGGAGGATATACGATATCATTATTTGACATTAATGTTCTATAATATGATCAAAATCTAACCTTAAAGATGCATGTTACTTTTTCTGGGGCTGGGAATATAACTATGGAGTACATTCAATTCCCTTTATAAAGAATCATCGCAATCTACTAGTATAATATTTCAGGTAAGAGTTAAAATAATAGAAAATTGTATAACGAAGAATATAATATATACCAATTCCACACGAGTTAAATGATAATTAATTATTTAAGGCCATTTGTAGAAAAAAATAGGTAAGAGATTTTGATGTAAAACTTTGATTAATCATGAACCTTGGAGTGTTCTCTTATGCCGAAGCTAGAACTACCAGAAAAAGCATCACCTCACCATTACAAGCTTTTAAGGGTGGGTTCGGTGCGAATAAAAATGTTCGTTTGACTAAAAATTTTGAAAAATATTTTTCCTAAAAAACATATTTATTCTAAATTTCAAACTAAGAAAAATAATTTACCTAATCAAAGTAGAAAAAATAAATTACAAAGCTTATATCACTCAAAATCAGCCACCCCACCCCACCCCAAAGCTTGAGTTGAGGTCGGATTGAATACAACATTTAAATTAATTTAGTTTCAACCAAGTGAAAGCTACCACGTATATTAAAAAAAAATTATTTATGATTTAAGAAAATCGTTAGTTGCAAGAGTATTTTTGAGTCATAAAGGTGGATGAATGGTATTTTTGAACCAATTTTAATACTTAAAGGGTATTTCTGACCTTTTTTCGAATTTTTAATTATGATTTTTAAAAATCGTTAGTTGCAAGGGTATTTTTGAGCCATAAAGGTGGATGTAACGGTATTTTTGAACCATTTTCAATACTTGAAGAGTATTTCTGATCCAATAGGTTAACGAAGGGTATTTTTAACCCAATTTCAATATCTGAAGGATATTTCTGACCCTTTTTCGTAATTTAAAAGATTAAAATCATCAAATTTTAATCTTGGATTAGCATTTATTGTCGCCTTCCATTGTGTTATTTAATTGAATTGGTACGTTGAATAAAAAGAGCAATAATGCTTGAGCATAAGCTTCAATATATGGTAAAATCTAGTTTAGTACATGAAACAAATATAGAAAGCAACAATGAACTGGGAAATATGGGAACGTTGAAGGATACCTAGAAGGGGAGATGAGGAAGCAGTTAACACAAAATAGAAGATGTGAAGCATAGGCCTCTTCCACATAACCCAAGTCCCTTTTTAAATCAATTTACATGCTAATTGTGCCTGAATTGCAAATAAAACTTTTCAATATTTTAATCGATCTAATAGAGTTGGCTTGATTTACAACGGTAGATATGATCTCAATGATATCATTCATGATCTAGTAGCAATATTTTTGACTTAGGGATTGGGTAGTGTATTACTACTTAGTAAAATATTATAGATATTATTCCCAGGCTATGGTAGTGGTGAAGTAAACTTGTACGTAGACTACACAATAACCGTTCAGTATTTGGTGGAAGTTGCGAAGAGGACACTGTTGAGTAACCGCAAAAGATTTTAAGTAAGGCTACTTCATGTGAATGTGCTTAGAAATAGGGATTTACTATAACCTCTCAAAATCTCATAATCACATGACTGGATATTACACTTCCAACACCCAAACATGCATTTTCTCCCTCTCTCTAACACTTCCCCACCCTTTCTTCCACAAACTTTGGATCCATTAAGATCATTAGTTGTATTTTTATATTCTTTGACATCTATATATAAAATTATCTTAAGAATACTTTAAAGATTAGGTCCCTACTTTTATTTTCACCTTTATAGTAATAGCTATATCCCCAAAAATTTATAGTCATGGAAAATTAATTAAGTTATACTAGAAGTCTAGAACTGTTGTCCCAATGTTAATTTGGCCTAGTACCTACTAGAACTCGTGCTTTATTTGTTTCCATTCTTCTTAACAAACCGCTTTTTTGTTTGAATTTTTCTTGTAACTATATTATACAAAAATAAGGTGCTATTAAATGTTTCCGGAAGAATTTCTTCCACTAATTAGTTTCGATCTCAAGGTTTTTCAATAATTGTGTAAAGTAAAATTATGGACAGCCTATAATTTAAGGTCATAAAGCCACACGACGGAAAAAAAATCGATCCATACAAAGTTACCCAAATTAGTTGGGCACACTTGTGAAGTGTCATATTTGAAACTCCATTAGGAATTCACGTCTGAGACTTATAGCATGTTTGGTTAAGCTTTTCTTTTTTGATAGTCAAATTTTATTTGTCTGGATGGGCCATTTTATTCATTCAAAAACCAAGTCCAGTACAAAGGCCCAAATAAAGCAAAAAGAAAAATACACATGATTAGAATTGTCTTGGGTCCGACCCAAATTCAAAACTCTATCTCTATAAATTAACTTCACTATCCAAAATGAGCCCACTTTCCATTTCCGCCTCTCTTCACTCATGTTGCCTCCTTGTTGTCAGTGGAACTCAACACTGATGTCTCTGCTACTGCGGTTGGTGTGTGCCCCCATCCCTGACCTTAAGCAGCTTCTATTACTAACAAAATATGTGTCCCTAAACCAAGGTAGCTTTCGGTTTCTTCCTTCTTTACCCAGACCTTTGTTTCTACCACTAAAACTGATAGCATCTATAGGTAAATAGTGTTGTGGAGGTTGTATATTGAGGAGAAATCCATCTGAAGGTTCTCCCAGAGCTATTCCTTTAGCTTTCCTTCTATCTTGCTCAAAGACCAAGCTCTTTATGACTTTTGCTGTTTGACAGGTTTGTTGCTGTATCAACACCTGGACTTGTTGCGGACCTTCTGTATTTATTAGAAAATCTGATGTCGTTCCCTTTTGCTTTTAGTGATATCTTTAGTGTGCTAACTTAGTTTAGCAAATCTGATTAGCAGCTGTAAATTTCCTATAGTTAGGAACACTGTGATGTAAATATTTAAGCTGCTTAGAATCTGCACTCTAGGTGCTCTGTCTATTTAGTCAAACCTATGCATGTGGCTTTATGTACTTTGGTCTTATTCTCAATGATGGAATCTGTGCCTTTTCTGTATTGATGATTTTTCTCCCTTTGCTTGGTATTTGCTGAAATGATTTGAAAATCAGTTTATCACTTGTGTCAATAGCTAGGTTAGCTATATAATCTGCCAGAACATTTCTGACACTACCTAAACCAGGGCTTTATCGTAATGGACAATCCCAGGCCCAACCAGGATCGGAAACTGCCCCCACTACCCAACCCAACACCCAAACGCATACCTTGAGTCGGCTGAAGTCCGAAGATATAATGAGATAGCGTATCCAATCGTATGGTGACTCTGGGATAAGTCTATAACCGAGACCAACTCAATCAAGTCCAACCACCCAATAGCCAACCAAACCAATGTGGAAGCCATAACCCAATACCATAATGATAATCCAATGTATGTATAAGTAACATAAACAATTCATACCATACCCAAGTCCACAGTTGTCCATACACTAGACCAACCAAAGAGTACTCAGTCGGGACATGCCCCCGACCATTGCCAACAAACCAAAGTCTATGGAAGACAAGAATTATGTACAATAAGCCATGACATGAAATAAATTCCTTTCAAACTATGGAAGCTCACCACTTCAATCCAACATAGACTGTACCCGAACCCGATCACTAAGAAAGAAGAGTGGAATGGTTGGTTCCTACATAGTGTGGGTATACAACCGCTAGTAGGTGGGTTAGTAGGTAAACACTAGCATGAACGAAGAAAAGGGATAAAATAATGTCAATTATGAAGCTAAGTAAAAACCATCCACATTACATAAAACCATACACACACACACACACACACACACATATATATATATATAACCATGCCGAGAAAAAAAATCGGATTTAGCATGCATTCAAAATCTTTACCTGGGCTGTGAAGCTTGGCCGTGCCAAACCACCCACAGGCTATATGGGTTTAGCTCCCTCTGCTGAAAGGGCCCAATGCGTGTAGATGCACGACCAGGAAAGTATCTCATGGGATGACAAGTACATCCTTCAATAGTATGATATAATGCACATGATCCATTAAGACCAATCCTCATATCGGCAAATACGGGTTTCCAATTTTGGTCTCTCTGGGACCACTACCTTCCACGACTTTGCTACACATCTTGCCATTAATGCCCAATTTAAACCATTTCCAAATAAACAACCAATCCATATGGCATTTTATTAACTGAGGACAATATTAGTGGTATCATCATACCACCCCTTACTTGCAAGTAATATCTATAGCCAAACCGTTTTGGTTAAGGGAACTTTCAAGTGACCTTCCATATACCATATTAAACCACTTGGGAGACTCCCATGTTCCCCACAAGCATAACCATTTAGACTTTAGCCTTTTCAAATCATTTAAACCATGCATAATTTCTGTACCAAGTTTAAAACATGAAAGAATTCCATTAAAAGAAGTCAATGCAATGAACATATCTTTATAAGCATTTTATCAAATACCTTGGATGCATAATATAACCAAAACCAATTCCAATGACTATTAAACCATTATCATTCAAACCAATTTTCCAAAACCACCATTAATACATATAAAAGCATAATTAAAACCATAGGAAACCATAACTAAGCATTTAATATCAAAACCCCCAATTAATAGATTGAAAACCATAATCATGAAATAGCAAAACCACAAAATCAATCATATAAATCATACCTTTAGTTGAAATTACAATCACGGAAGAGAATCATGCCTTATATAAGATGATTCACGGGAGAAATCTTGACCTTTGAGCCCTTTGAAGAACACATGAAGAAATCCTAGCCTCCAATCTTTAAGAGAGTATTTGATGTGTTATGATCCTTTAATGAGTGTTATAAAAGGCCATACAGGTTTATATGACGTGAGGACATAAGGTCTTAGGAGTAGAAAATATTTAAACTACCCTTTACGTTAAATTAAAACAAGTCACGTCTCGGGGTATGACCCCCCTTACCACTCGTATCCAAGGGTACAAGTGGTACCCCAACTTGTACCTAACTTTGCCATGACCTTACCTACTAATTTCTATACGACTCACCCTTCCTAAATCGTACCTAAGGGTACGAGTAAACCCTCCCCCCCAACCGTACCCACCAACCTTATAGTGGACAGCTTCCCCAAGACAACACATACATGCACTATACGACTTACCCTATGCTACTCGTATGCACCTATAAGACTCTTACCCATATGAGTAGTACCATGGATAGTAGCTAAGACAAAATTAATGCCAAGGGTATGATTGGACCCTCAAGATATCTCACGATTCGTACCTAAGGTTGCGAGTGATTCCATTGAGTCATACCAAGTCAAAGAGGCCCAAAATCAATGAAATTTTGCAAGGGTCCCATTACTAGGGTGTTTTAATTTCCTTCCCTGTGGGTATGATTAAAATGTAGTTCAATAAGTTTCTCAACTTTTCTTATGTCCTCTAGTTGCTCTACCACCCCCAAGGAACTTTCCAAACTCCACAATTACCTTAACCATCAAAAGAGAGTTTGACTTCACTTTAACTTTTCCGGTGTTCTGATTCCAACAATACTTGATTGCCTCTTGTATGGCCCTCATTTCAGCAATTACATTTGTGGTAATACCAATGTTCTATCCTTGAGCATACAATAAATCTCTTTTTTCATTTCTCAAACAGAAATCGTAAGCTCCAATACCTGGATTACCTCAGCTAGCCTCATCAGTGTTACATTTTATAAATCCATTTTCTGGTACTTCCAATTTCACCACCTAATAGTACATTCTTGGCCTATAAATTGTCACGAACTTAATTATATCCTCCTATTTCATAATTGTTCTTCTGGACTACTTATATCTTCTCCTCAGTATAAATGTTACATTTTGCTCTATCTGAGTGACCATTCCAGAGAAAGTCTTTTTTCCCCATGCTTAATGATGTTTTTTCTCTTCCATAAAGTCCAAATTAGTAGTGCTGAGATCACTTTGCATGTCTTCTGCAGTCTACTAGGTCCTTAATTATTTCACCATATTTTCAATTGATGTGGTAGTAGTCTCTTTTCTTCTTCAATACCTGCAAAATGAGCAAAAAACCTCCATAGCCGTAAGGCTATGGAGGATGTTAGAGAAAAAAATTTCATTGTCTCCTGTTTACCCTACTTACAACACCAGCATTTTGATACCGAATTTACTTTCATTTTCTGCAAATTGTCATCTGTAGGAACTCGTCTTCCACACTTTCCAAAAGAAAAAATTCATTCCAAAAGGGATTTCCTTGTTCCATATTTGTTCATATACCTCTTTTTTTTTTTTATTTCTAGACCTGAGCAGATTCCAAGCAGTCTTTACACTAAAAGTTCCACTTGTGCTTCTCATCCACCATGCTATATCTGTTTTATCAGTTTGTAAAGCTAGATTGATGTTGTCCATTATATAGTCCACCATTTCTTCTGACAAATATAAACTGTGCATTAACTTATTCTATCTCCCCTGTCTTATAAGCTTTTTAAAGGTCAAAAGTGTTTTTTTTTTTGAAAAAATGTTTATATTTTAAAAAGATGAGGTGTTTGGCCATGGGAGAGTAATGTATTTCTGATGGAAGCAAATATTATTCTTTGCTAAAAAAGTAGTTTTTTCTGAAAAAACTTTTTTTCAGAAAACACTTAGGCGAAGATACACTTAATTTGTCAAACATTAATTATTGATCATACATGTTTTTAAAATTTATTGTCCAAACACAAATTGATTCTTACCAAAAGTATTTTTTTTCATTTTTGTGCAAAATAATTTTTGAATAAGCTGATTTCTTAAAGCTTCAACCAAACAAGCTATTGCACTTAATTCACAAATGCGTTTCCAAAAATCAAACTGTTATCAACACAGGTAAGAAGTAAAAGAATAAACAAAATAAAAAGGGGTTCAAGATATTGATATTAGGCAGGCGCATTTGGTTTGGAAGTTGAAGGGAATCAGTCTAGGCATCGAGTGTGCTTCTGCTTACTGCAATTAATATAATACTTGTTGTTGGTGCGAAAAGAGAGTGCCCCATTAATTAATTAGTTTTATAATCGTTAACTTAAAAGATGAGGGTATATTGAAATCATTTTGCTACCTTCATGAGACGTAAGAAAATTTCAATCTGCATATTGATTACTTTCTTCATATAACACGTGTAAAATTATGTTGAGTATATTATTATGGATAGAGTCACCTAGGATAGACTAATGCATTCTTCATAATAAATAATATTAATCTTTAT
>NC_061113.1:189172640-189291145 GCF_002878395.1 Capsicum annuum
CCAAAGTTTAAACATATCTGAATTTCTGAGCTACATATGATGAGCATCTCTCTAGAAGAAGCCAACTAGAGCTTTATTTTGTGGTTGTTGAGAATGGATAACTACTTCCTAACCGTTTAATTTTCTACACTTCGATCAATGGTGCAACTACAAATTGAACTAGCATTTCGAGCGTGGGAAAGAGGACGATTATTTTATACTAAAAATTGCATTACTATTTACTTTTAAAAGATGCTATTTCAGTGCAAATTAGTATTCTAAACAAATTAAAAGCTTGTATATTAAAATGAATGTTTGAGTTGGCATACTGCTTAAGAAAAAATAAATAAAAGAGTGATTTTATTATATCATTACTATTATATAAGTTATCTAAATGTTAGAAATTGAATGGTATTTATAACAAGAACAAAATAGATTCAAAATGGTATACATTGTCTCGTGATTTTTCAAACTTTACAAATAAAAATAGACGACTATTTTTGGTATATTGGATAAGTAAAAATAGATGGAGGGAGTAAATAACTCTTTTAAAGAGTGCTTAAGGTGAAAAAGTCATAGGAAAATAAAAATATTTGTTCTTATTTTTATTATATGATTATTTTACAGGAGATCACAAGAAAATAACGCAGGAATTTTGTAAAAGAAGTTGCTAACTTTTTATAGAATTATTTTTTGTTAGAGCGCTGGAGCTCTAGATCGAAATGGAAATGTAAATAAAGAAACATTAGAAATTGGGAAACATAAGAGATAGAACCTTATTCAAAAATGAGAAAATATTTGATGGTTGGCCTAGTGGTTAGCTCACTAGGTCGCTTAAGCAGGTGTCGGGGGTTCGATTCCCATCTTGTGCATGCAACAACCAATTGACTAGCGGCAAACTCTTAAATGGAGCTCAGATCCGCGGAGGATTAGTCCTTGGCCTGTCGGGATGGGGGATACCTTGGGAAACCAAAAAAAAAAAAAAGAAATAAATTTGGTCATCCGTTTCTAGAAGGGTCCTTTACCCTTATATACAAATGACAAAATAGAAACAAACTAAAATATATCAAATTGGGCTTGGGTCATGATCCAGGAGTGGGATTTGTGTTGGGCCTATGTCAACACCCCCTCAAGCTAGAGGGTGTGTGAACTCCCATCTTGTACAAGAGAGAATGTTGGAGAGTACCTGCTAAAGGCTTATTATGACATCATCCAGCTGATTGACAGAAGAAATATAATGGAGTGAAATAACATCCAAAATTCAAACAATCCCAAACATAATGACAATTAATGTATTTCGTAACGATCATGAAACACTGAATTCTTTGCAATATATCGAGCAACCTAACTGTCATAAAAATGAAGCCGATGAGGAAATATATAAACTAAGGTTACCAAGCAGACGAGTGAACCAAACAACCTCTACTACAACTTTCGGTAAAGCTTTGTACTCTGCTTCTGTAAGACCTCGCAAAATCCTAGTAATTTCAGTCCTATATAGCATGCCAAAAGAGGTCCCAGACTTAGAAAATTTCAGCCAAGTGTTAAGATTTAGAATTATTTTTAGTCTTCAAAATTGGATGGTTTTAATGTCGATTTTTTCGACCTTAGAATGTCGATGTTCAAGTTGATTCATGATCAGGGATGTCAATAGGTCATATTGGGTGAGTTTTAGAATTTTTGGACTTCGTTTAATGACCAAAACAGCAAGACAATGCAATCTTGACACGTCGCTTTGGCTATTACATTGCACCCATCGACGCGAAACATCGGTGATCGCGTCGACTCCATTGATGCGATGCATCGGGTATCGTGTTGCTGGGCCAATTTTGTCCATTAAGTTGCTGGTTTGTGGGGGTAATTAAGTTATTTTCATCCCACATTAAACCCCTATAACACGAAATTCAGCCCCTCAATAGGCAAAATACACTCATTCATTCACAAAATTCTCTCAAAAAATATACCCTAGCTCATCAAGTTCAAGATCAAGTTCCAAGAAATTCCCAACAATATTCACGAAATCAATAATCAAGGTATGTTAGGTGTTCATCCTTGGGTTTCCTTCCACCATTGGAGTTCAAGAATCCTTTTTAAAACTACAAGTTAATAGATTCATGATTTATATGCGCAAATTGGGTTATATTCATGTATGTGTTGTTGTATGGGTTCTAATTCAAGATTTAATTATAAATTTCCTTAATATAAGATAACATGTATGTTGATTGATGTAATTCGTATAATAAAACCCTTGAAATTGCAAGTTTAAGTTTAGTCATGATGCTTATGTGTTGTTCATTACCATGTGCATTAATTATGCTCCCCAAGTGTTTGATAGAATGTCCATGTGAATTGAATAGTGAAATCATGACATGTTAGCATGTGTTCTCTATCATGTACAAGTCCATGACCTCCAAGTGTTTGACAAAATAACTCAATGAATGAATTGTGAAGAATTGACTATTGCCATGCTTTCAAGATTTGCTATGTTTTTATCCATTATGCTATTGAGTCATAGGGGTATTTATTACCCGAAATCTAGTTGTTTACTTAGTTGCAGTAGTTATAGAATTATACCAGTAAAGGTCAAGAACCATAGTACTCAGATAAAACTGAGTGAACTCAGTCCAGTTAAGTCAGTCAACACGATCAGTGCCTATTCAGTCAAGCCTAGTACAATCTAGTGATCAGTTCTGTGTCGATTCAGTTGGGAGAAGGATTCACCTTTGAGCAAACCCAGAGATGGGGGAATTCCTGCAATCATAGGGTTTGACCCTTAGTAGCAGTACCTGAGTTACAAAACTACGTAGCCAGCGTAGGTTGAGATATCTTCCTGACAAATAAGGGTTGACATATCTCTTGTGAGTTTTCTGCCAGTGAGGGTTAGAAAAAAAATGTCTTCCTTCCAGTTAGGGTGACTCACAACTAGTGTTAGTAACCCGTGGCATGGTTCTAACACCCTTTCAATTGGGTTACAGGTTGGACCCCAATCAGTCCATATTGGGGCACGTCGATTAGACGATACCTCCCATAGTTACAGTTTCAATCTCAGCATCCTGTAAAGAACTCAAAAAGTTCTACAGAATAATGACTATCAGTTATCAATTACTTAGCCATCAGAATTTAGTACTTCAGTATCAATCTACACTTTTAGTTAGAAATCAGTACCTCAAGTTTAGTCTAATTTAGACAGACGTTATATACGTAGTATTGCTTATTCAGCATGTTCAGTAGTTAAAGTTTTACATATACTCTCATCCAGTTACTTCACGATGTTCATTCAGTCAGTTATCATCACATACATATGAACCCATGTATATCATTCTACCTCACTTAGCATACTAGTACATTTTACATACTGATGCATACACTTTCTTTGCGCTATGATGTCTCATATAATAGGTTTGGACACTCAGGTTTCTAACTGTACTTAGAAGCTCAGGCTATCAGTAGTAGTTATAGTAGTGAGTCCTCATCTAGCGAGGATATCATTTTATTTCAGCAGTTTAGTGTTTCGATAGTTAGCTGGAAACTTATCCCATCAACTTCACATTCAGACAGTTAAAGGCTTTTGGACTAGACTATTTCAGACAAATGTTTAGTTATTCAGTATTATTATCAGCATTCAGTAATTGTTTCCAGTTTATGAACCTTATGGCACTTTCAACATAATTTTGCATATATTTTCAGTATTATTACTCAGTGCTCACAGTAGGTAACAATTATGGGTTAGCTTGGGATCCTTCGAGGTCATAAGCACCGTGTGACATCCAGGGTGTAGACTCGGGGCATTACAACTTCAGTAGAGGAAATAACAATTGTAGGTTCCTTCTTGCTTTTTTCAAGAAATAGGACATACATCAAAAGTAATATAATAGTTAGTGACAGGCCTCCTTGATAATGAGATAGAAGCCAGTTAGAATCAATAAAAACCAGTAGATACATTTAAGACGAGAAGGATAAAAAATGCCCTGATAAGGAGCATTCATGATATATCTAAAAATATATAAACCAACCTTCATATGAGGAATTCGAGGACTCTAAAGGAACTAACTGAGGTGTTGAACTGCAAATGAGATATCAGGTCTAGTATGATCAAGGAAATTAAGCTTCCCAACAAATCTTCTGTGTAAAATAAGATCCGACAAAAGATTACCCATATCTGGGGCCAATTTAATTGAGGCTTCCAAAAGAGAAGAAATATGACTATAATTGGAACACTGAAATTCCTCTAGAAGATCAAAAATATATTTATGCTGATTCATGAGGTATTCTGTAGAATGTGCAATAATATCTAATCCAAGAAAAAAAATGAACTAGTCCTAAATATTTAATATTGAATTAATGGTGAAGAAAAAAACATAAGAGTGGTTATTTTAGCAATATCAGAACCAACAAGTAATACGTCACCCATATAAACCACAAGAATGACCAATAAGGCACCTGGAGACTTAGTACATAGAGAGTATCAATCTTGCTAGCAATGTAGCCTCTAGATAACAGGGCTTCAGATAATTTAGAAAACCATTGTGTGGAAGCCTGTTTGAGGCCATATTAATACTTCCCAAGTCTATATATAAAAGGAAAGGTAGAAAAAGATGAAGAAGAGATCTCAAGACCATGAGAGACATTCATATAAACATCCTTATGAATATCCTCATGTATGAAGGCATTATTGATATCCAACTTAAAAAAATCCAATAATTCTTGATAGCAAGTGACTATTTACAAGGAAAATGATATTGCAGGATAAATAGGCCCAGTGAAGAAAAGTAGTGAAAATTTAACTTAAGAAGCATTAGACGATCAAAGCCACAATCATGGGATCTGAACATGACTATTCCAGTCCTGTCATACCAAAAATCAAAGGGTGGTTCTAAGAAGTTAATTAGACAAAAAAATCATACGGTCGTATGTTAATTGTACGATCATACACAGAGATCATAGAAAGTCTATTCAAAATCTATCTGCCGTGAGGTCATGAAAAAAGTCTTAGATTTGCAAGTATTAGAAGTTGAAGTGTATGATGATTAAATAACAACATTATACAATCATGGTTGATACAATGGATCCATCCTGAAAATTGTACCGATGAAGATCTGAAGATAAAAATCCACGAGTTAAACCATGAGCATCAAAGGATGATCGTGGGTTCTAACCACGATCGTACCTTTCATCGTCCAAGGCCACCGGCATAAATTTCCTATTTTATTTAGGATAATACTTATTTTGTCTATAAATACTCTTATAGGATTATTTTTATGAGTTTACGCTATTTTATAATATTATATTGTGAGATTCTAAGACATATTCTTGAAATTTTATGGACATCATTTCTAGGGTTGTAGTTCAAGTTGATACTTTGGGGTTTTATTATAATTGTAAGTTCAGAATCATGTTCTCATCTATGAGTTCTTATTGTTTTCTTGCAACCATGAGGAGCTAAACACCACAACTAGGGTTGTGGGAACCATGATAAATAATGAAATGGGTTAAGTGTGAAATAATTCTAGATCGGTGTGTTTGCATGTATTGGTATTTTCTTTGTTATGATTGCTCTTCTAACGGTCGCAAACGTTAAAAACTCATATGTATTCTAAACTTACTCGAGAAAAAGGTAGAGATCAGGAAAGAAATAGCAACAAATATTTGAAGCTATCGACCTTCATCTATTAACTTGAGCTATAACATGAATAGTTAATTAGAGATTAAGAACATGGGTTAGTAGTGCAACACTCGAAGTCCAATTAGAATATATGCAGTAATTCCACCAGAACTGCCTCAAGGTACTAAGTTCGACGTCACGAGTGCAACGATCCAACTATTAAATTTGAAAGGGTATTTTTTAGCCTGCCTACTGATGATTTAAACATGCATATCATGAACTTTATGAGAATCTGCACTCCATGTAATCTACCTAGAGTGAGTAGAAGGCTATTCGACTACGGTTATTTCTATTCTATCTAATGGGAGAAGCTACACTAATGTTAGGTGAGTTTCCACATGGATCTATTACTACTTGGAACAATTTGAGGACTTAGTTTTTGGATTAATTTTTCCTGCCTTCCAGAATACTATAATTGAAAGATGAGATGTGTATCTTCCAACCGTTATATTCAGTAGCACTATACGAGGTTCAAGAAAAAGCTAAAAAATATTTTGAATCATAGGATTATTGGTAGAAACTTGCTAAAGATCTTCTACAGAATGCTAAATGCTAATACTAAGGTTGTAGTAGATACTATCACTGGTGAAGCCTTCATGAGTCTATGATGGGAGCATGTTCCTGTGATCTTAGATTAGATTATGAAAATTAGTTAAGTGTGGCATACTCGGGAGATGGACTGATTAGTTGGTACTTATCCAATTAGAGACTCCACTAAGCAATGAGCACTAGATGAGATAATGACTCAAGAGGTGGCACAGTTGAGGATTGAGATTGGGTTGCTTACTAAGCAATTTGTGGCAGCTAGTCGGAGAAGGTCAATATAGTGGTTACAATTTATGGCAGCTAGACAGAGAAGGTCAATGTAGTGGTTACATGAGGTAAGGATTTTAGATATGAAGATTTGGATTTTAAGGAAGAGGCTAAATATCTAAACAGAGAGATGATGGGTTTTCGAGCAAGGGCCAAGGGTCTAATATATAGACAGGAGTAGAGACAAGAATGGTGATTAGAAAAAGAAAGATGATTATAAAGATAAGAGTGACCTTAATATTCCACTGGAAAATTATTATCTGAGTTTTAAAATTCAAGGATGGAAGCTTTTCTTGCAAAACATGTAAGGGGTTGGCGAGCCAGGAAAATTGCCTTAAGGTGATTAGAGAAGATATTTTAGAAATGAACTAGAAATTTGAATCGCATGCGACCACTATTAAATAAATTGAATAATAATTTGGGCAGGTGTCCGCCATACTAAATCAACATCAACTAAATACACTATCTAGCAACACCGTCTAGAATTACTAGAATGATAGCGAATGCCTGGTCATTACTACTCGAAATAGTAAGGCTACTACCGATCCACCTATGTATGTGGTTAATGATATGAGGGACGACTCCGTGATCATTGATGATGTGGATGAGAATGAAGTAGAGAAGTTGGTGGTCAATAAAAATGCATCTCAAAAGAGTCTAGTTGCTGAAAAAAAGCTAAGTCTGATAAAGAAAAAGGTATAGAGGTCATATCAGTACTGAATCTCATTCCACGACCTCTCTTTCCTCTTCCCTAGAGACATAAGAAGAAAGTAAAAAAGGAAAAATATCAAAAGTTTTTTTTTATGCTGAAAGAGTTGTCGGTAAACATCCCTCTTGTGGAGGCTCTAAAGCAAATATCGAGCTATGCAATGTTTTTGAAGGACTTAGTGATGAAGAAGAGGACAATAATTTTTGAGCCTATAGACAACGTGCACCATTGTAGTGAAATTTCTTCCCACACTCTAGTTGAGAATAAGAAAGACCCGAGTGCTTTCTTGATTCTTTGTACGATCAAGTCCTCAAATTTTACACGTGCCTTATGTGACTTGAGTGCTAGAATTAACCTGATGAAGCTAGTGGTTATAATCAATTGGGGTTGGGGTTGCCTAAGCCAACCTCTATGATATTCTATTGGCGGATCACACTATGAAGATGATAGGAATCTTGTGTGATATGTTGGTGAATGTAGAATCCTTCATATTTTTGGATGACTTTGTGATTCTTGATTGCGAGATTAATTTTAAGGTTTCTAATATATTCAGAAGGCCTTTCCTTACGATTGGATGGGCATTGGTTTACATAAAGACTCACACATAAAGTTTTGATTGAATAATGAGCATGTTACTTTTAATGTATGCAGTTCATAAAGCTGCCAAAGGATATTCATGTGATCTCTTAGATAGATACCACAAGGATATTCACGTGATCTCTGAGATATATACCATAAATGAGGATAGGTCGATAGTTTTTATTAAGGGAAGGCTCGGTGTTGAGGTACTTGTAATAATAATAATGAATTTTGACAATGTTGGTATTAACGAATATGATGAGATGGAGAGCACACTTATTGGTAGGGGTTCATACACTTATGCACCAAAGAAGTTGGATCTTGATATGAAGAATAGAGTAATCCCGCCAACTAAACCTTCTATTATAGAGCCTCCAATTTTGGAGCTCAAGAACATTCCTTTTTATTTTTGATATGTATTTTTGTGGGCCAACAACACCTTATCGATTATCGTTGTAGCTAATTTGCTAATATGGTATATTGAGGCCTTAGTGTGTGTTTTATAGAGGTTCAAAAGGGCCATTTGATAGTCTATTGCTGCATTATTAAAATTCCACCTAGGATTTGTACTCATAAAATCCAACTTGAGCCAGATTGTATACCTAAAATTGAGCACTAACATTGATTGAATCCTCCGATGCAAGAGGGCGGTTAGATGTAGGTGTGGGTTATCTTATTGCTGATACTAAATAGGTGAGCCTAATTTAATGTGTACCAAAGACAGGTGGCATCACTGTGGTTGCCAATGAGAAGAATAAGCTAATCCCTATGAGTCCAATCATCGAGTGTTGGGTTTGCATGGAGTATAGAAAGTTGAATTCATGGACCGAGAAGGATAACTTTTCTATGCCTTTTATGGACCAGATGTTAGAATATCTTGCTGGTAGGGGATAGTATTATTTTCTAGATGGTTTTTTTAGGTATAATCAGATTTCTATTACCCCCTCAGACCAAGAGATTACCACATTAATTTGTATATATGAGATGTTTGTATTTAAGAGGATGTCATTTGGTGTATGTAATGCTTCCGCTACTTTTCAACATTATATGATGTCCACTTTACTAACATGGTGGAGGACACTATTGAGGTTTTCATAGATGACTTTTCAATTGTGGGTGACTTATTTGATGATTGTTTGGCATATCTTGTCAATATTCTGAGGATATATAAGAAATGTAACTTGGTAATGAACTAGAAGAAGTACTACTTCATGGTAAATGAAGGAATAGTGCTTAGTCATAAGATTTCCAAGAAGGGGATTAGGGTCGATAAGGTAAAGATTAATGTAATTGATAAATAGCCTCCAGCAATTTCTGTGAACTACATTCATTAGTTTTTGGGCCATGTAAGTTTCTATAGATGGTCCATCAAGGACTTCTCTAGAATTGTGAATCCATTGTGAAGTTGTTGAGGAGGATGGAAAATTTATTCTTGATGAGGTGTGTCTAAAAAAGTTTGTTTGAAGGAGATGTTGATTTCATCCCCCATCATTATGTCTCTAGATTTGGCTTTGCCATATGAAGTTATGTGCGATTCAAGTAGAGTGACGCTAGATGAAGTCTTAGAACAAAGGTGAGAGAAGATCTTATATCCCATTTACTATGCTATAAATACACTTAATCATTTTCAAAAGAATTACACTATGACTTAACAAGAGGTACTTGTTGTTGTGTTTTCATTTGAGAAATTTCAGTCTTACCTGATTAGAACAAAACAAATCGTGCATATTGACCATGCAACTCCTAGAAATCTTTTGGCGAAGAAAGATGCAAAGCCTAGGTTAATTAAATGGGTACATCTGTTGCAAGAAATTGACTTTGAGGTCAAGGATCAAAAGTGGACTGAGCATCAAGTTGCTGACCTGTAACACCCCAACTTAGGAAGGAGTACCACATCGGCAAAACACAAGAGGGATACTGGTATATAAGTAAGAAATACTTACTACCTAGCGATGAGTTTTAAAGCCGTGCGGGCCTATGACCAAAGTAGACAATATCATTAGTGGGTTGTGGAGTTATAAGGGTCTCTCGAGCTTTGATGGTTTGGGATGCCCGTCGTGGCCAGGGCCCCGACTCGGGTCGTGACAGAATGGTATCATTGCCGCTCTTGTGTCAGCCCTGTCGGTGTAGGCCAGAGTTTAAACTGAGTGTAGACAAATCTCGGTAAGGAGGGGAAAACCTTAGTCCTGAGTGTAGGAAAATCCCATTCGTTGGGGCAAACCTCAGCGAGGATGCTGAGTCTATAAGGGGAGGGTGTATGTAACACCCCAACTTAGGAAGAAGTCCTACATCAGCAAAACACAGAAGGGATACTTGGTATATAAGTAAGAAAACCTTATTCTCTAGCAGTGCATTTTAAAATCGTGTGGTCCTGGGCCTAAAACAGACAATATCACTAGTGGGTTGGGGAGTTACAGGGGTATCTAGGGCCTTGGTGGTTTTGGATGCCCATCGCGGCCAAGGCCTCGGCTCAGGTCATGATAGGATCATTTATCACGCCTCGAGGAGGAGGCAATGCTAAAACTAGGGTATGAGCTTAATATTTATGATACTGTTCTAGATGAGCAGGTCTTAGCAACATCAGACGACTTAATCCCTTGGTTTACAAATTTTGCCAACTATTTGGCAAGTGATCTATTTCTAGAAGATATTTTGTTTTAGCACTGAAAACGGTTCATGCATGAGGTAAAAAAGTTATTTTGGGATGATCCATACTTATTTTGGGTTTGTGCAGATGGTATGATCCGGAGATGTGTTCCTGAGGTTGAGATAATGAGTATCTTAGAGGAATGCCACTCGGTGCTAATTGGGGGTCATTATGGAGGTGCACGAACTGTGAATATATTGTAATTTGGTTACTATTAGCCTACCACCTACAAGGATGTATATAATTATGCTAGGGCTTGTGACTAATGCCAAAGGCAAGTGAACATATCGTATAGACATGAACTTCTAATAATGACTTTTCTTGCATTTGAGTTGCTTGATGTTTTGGGTATTAACTTTATGGATCTATTTGTGAGCTCGCACGGGATGAAGTAAATTTTATGGCTGTGGACTATGTGTCCAAGTGGGTGGAAGAAATTGCACTTATAAACAATGACTGAAGGAGTGTCTCAACCTCTTTGAAAAGAAATATCTTCTCTAGATTTGGTACCCCTCGAGCTATCATTAGTGATGGAGGCTCGTTCTTCTAGAATCATCTCTTCAAAACCTTGCTTGATTAATATGGTGTCAAACAAAAGGTGGTGACTCCTTACCATCCTCATGTGAGTGGACAAGTTGAGGCCTCAAATCGGGAGATCAAGTCTATCTTGGCGAAGATTGTAATAACTTAATTTTTTGACAATTTATGTGAAATATTCATTTTTATGTGATTTGACCATTTTACCCCTCCAATGGTTTTTATGATATTTTTGGAGTGTGGGGATAATTGACATAGTTCCCAATGCATTTTGATGTGATATATATGAAATTGTGATTTTTGGTGGCTTGAAAAGCCTTATAGTTGACTTTGATCAATATTGATCTATGTGTAGGATAGCAAAATTGACTGCGCCAACAAAGCTGAAATATAGATTTTAGGGTGGTAACATAGTTGGTGTGGTTTTATGCCTTTAAATCTCATTTCTACCTTCAGTTAGAAAGTTATGAAATTGGATCTCACAGGTCAACTTTGTGAAAATGATATTTCTTTTAAAAATTCAATATCGCCATTAAGTCCACAACATTAAATTCTATAGGGTAGCATAGCTCGTTTATGTTCAAGAGGTTCCAAATGAGTCCTGAGGGGCCTGCGAAGACTTGTCCAAGTCTTCAGCTAGTTGCTGGTGCCATCGCAACCGCGATTGGCTAGTCGCGTACGTGACTCAGCAGATCACTCGTGAGAATTGCTTATGCAAAATCTCAATCGTAATCGCGAGTCTCGCATATGTGAGAATCAGGTCACGATACCGATACCTTCTATCAAGCCAGGTACCGCGTACGCGATGCCTGGTCGCGTATACGATGCCTAAACTATATGTATACCTTTATTCATCATTTTTGAGACTTGAAGCTTAGAGTTTCATGATTTTGAGAAATTTCATCCAATTTCAAGCTTGGGTAAGCTCCTAAATACCCATTTCAAGCCTTTCATCAACTTTTATCGTTTAATTCTTGTGTTACTACGTATTAAAAATAGAACATTGGGAATTTTGGCTCCCGAAAGACCTAAAAATTGAAATTTTTTTTTAAACCCCGGTTTCAATCATTTTTACTTGGGTGAGTTTCTAATCTTTTAATTATCACTTTTCTTTCAATTTCACCTTCAAAACAACTAGAATTCTCGATTTTTAAAATGGATTTCAGAGACTTTTACGTTAAAGCTTGAAAATAGTTTTTCTTGTACCTCTTTTTTAACTCGTTTTGGCTTGAATTTTTAGCTGTGCACTCCTAAAACTATGGATAACATATTTTAAAATAAAATTATGATTTTACCTTTTGTTAAAAAAAATCCATTTCGGGGGTCCGTTTTGATCCCGACTTGAAAATAGAAAATATTAGTGTCGTTGACTTTCTTTTGACACATAGATTTTGTATTTCCATATTTTAGTTGATTCGAGTCCGTTTGTGAGGTGTAAGGCTTCGAATTGAAGGCTTTCGAACTGATTTTTTGATATTTGAGGTAGGTTATGGCTTAAATTTCTTAAGATTGGGCTGGGTAGTTAATATTAGTACAAAATTATGTTAACGGTGAGGGAACTAATTATGAAAATGGATATATTATTGTGTTGTGCCAGTGTATTAAAGATTTTTGAATATTAATTGCTATATGTGATCGTGTGAGGTTTTATATGATATTGTTGACCTTGTGTATGTGAAATTAGTTGTATCTTGTCTAATGAAAAAGCCTAATATGGTAGCAATAGTTTATTTTGATGTATTTTACTTCTTTGGCATGTGGTTCATGTTGGATTTCATGGGTAGTTGGAAATAATGAGTGGATTATTGCCTCACTTGGTTGGTATATTGGTTGAATATGGAAATACTAATTCTGGTTGGTTGTGAGCATTACATTCTCATATCATACATATTCATAAAATGTTAGAAACATTGATTTTTTCCAATAGAAAATGTGACATCTTTAAATGCTCTACTAAAGGATGTATCAGAGAGGAGTAATGAATATTGGTATTGGATATTGATTGTATACGTGTTGACGAACCTCCCATGAGTCCGATGTCATGAACCTTTATCTCTATAGATATATATGGAGGTTGTGAGACAACCTTAGTCATCATCATCATCATCACTACAATTATTATCATCATCTTCATTGTATTTGTATTCACATTGTATCTTTATTTATGATGAATTATATCTCTTGATGCATACTTGTCTATGTGTGATTCTTCTTGTGTACCTATATGTGTGATATCTATTTAACTTATATTCCTTTCTCGTATTTGCTATATGTATATGAATTTTATAGAACTGTTAGCGGAAACGGTGTGGGCTATTATTGTAGGACCTTTTCTGATTATAGGTGACGTGCCCTTAGTGTGTGTTTTGTATTCTTTATTTTCTACTTTTCTCAGTAAGCCTATGATACCTACTGATTACAAGTGGACAGTACTCACCCCTACTGTGATCTTTCGGTGAAGATCTAGGTTTGGGTATACCTCGTGGTAGCTGATTTGGGTGATATTGTAAGCTATTCGAGGTAGGAGTTGGATTCTTGCTTCCGAAGTTGACTAATACCTCCCTTTATTTTAGATTGTGTCTTTATTTTGTATTTAGAGACAGAGTTATTCCTGTTTTAGATATCTTATGTATTCTGATCTCGAGTTGTACTAGTTAGTTCTTACATTGTGATTCCAGGTTTTGGGATTATGGTATTATATCATTTGGTTATGTTTTTCTTCTTTTATTATATAGTATCGTTCTGCTTCATTCTAGAAGTCTTACTTTAGGTTATTGATATTATTCTCCCTTTTGTATTTGTTTGCGTGATAGACTTACTTGTCAAGGTTTGCTGCGATAAGTGCTATCATGACCCTTAGCTTTTAGGTTGTGCCAAAGATTGTTAATGCCAATAGGACAGACTGGATAAAAGGTTGAATGATGCATTGTGGGCATACGAACAGTATTCAGGAGACCCTATAGGTGCTGTCCCGCCGTATTTTCTCACGAAAAGCAAGAATCGATGTGACAACTCATTTAGAATATTTAAACGAGTGAAGAGTTGCCACCTAATGAATTAAGGTGCGTTAGGAAACCATTCTATTACGAACCTATTATTTATCTAGTCTAGTTTATCAGAAATTTAGGCAAGGGTTCTAATTACCTCAAAAGGAAGGTGTTAGTCACCTTTCGAGGTCCACAAATGTAGGTCCCGATTGAATTCGTATATTACGTGGGAATTCTATGTGATAAACAAAGGTAGATTATTTTATTAACTAATATCAACAAAGTGATATAATAAAGAACACTTTCAACTAGTGTATATATCATACAAAGAATGAAAAATACAAGAAATGTGACACAAACTCTGTTGAGCATCTTTCTTGCAGTATATCCAATAAGAAATACTGAACACCTTTGCTATGCAGTATATCCAATAAAGAAATATTTAAACTTAAATTGAGATAATAATAAATTACAAATAATGTGACACGTGTTAGTAAGATGTGCCACCTTAATTTGATGGTAAATTTAATTTAAAAATAAATAAATTGACAACACATAAAGTTAAAATTAAGAGAGAGAGAGAGAGAGACAGAGAGATCAGGTATGACAAGGCTCAAACGGGCCCAATACGATGTTACTCGCTCTATTCCAATTTCTATGTCGACTCTCTTAAACCCCTTAAGACAAGATGAATGAAATTCTTAAAGAAACTTATTTTAGGGTATGAAATAAACTAGTTTTAGCATTTAAAAGTCATAAGCAAAAATATATATGTATAATATAAAGGTTGTGTCGAAGAATGTGGATAATTTACTATAGTAGTAAATGTTTTCAAGTCTTTGAGACTTTTAAAAGAGTGACATATAATTATAAAAGAGGAGAGTAACGAGGTGATTTATATTTTCTAATAAATCTTTGTGTTTCATATCGGAAGTCAGATATAGCTTGTCTTTTTTGTCATCATTTTCTAAACGTATCTAGTCACCGATGGGGTGACGACTCAATTTGAGCTCTCCAAGCGATGTAATCCCATTGTGATGTACATTCAAAGACATCAAGGGAGTGAGAGTATCTCTATTCTTAACACTTAACTAATCAAAAATCAAAATAATAAAGACTACTGATTAAAGTAAACACAAAAAGGGGAAGGATTTTAAAAAGAGAGTTTTACAACTTTCATACCAAACTAAAAAAAAATTAAAAATTAATTTATATCTCAATTTATTCTTATGTTAATTAATCAAGTTTTTAAAATATATATCAACGCCTACTATTACACGGCCTAGTTTTTCTTACTTGAACTAAAAGAAACAAAAGAGAATTCGTGCAAACCAATTTAAACAAATAAGCACAACTATCTAACAACATATTAGTTATAATTTTACGTAAAATAATGATTAATAAACTAAACTAGTCGGCATTATACTGGCCAAAGTATTACATAAGCCATAAAGTTATTGATATTCATTATCTGTACTAGTTTTACTCAAGGATTCAACTTTTACTCAAGGATTCAACTAGCAAAGATACAACTATCAACTATTACATATTTCAGAAGAAATCACATTTTTTGTGGACCCCTCTTGGTGTAACCGACCTTCAGTCATGAATCTAATTCAAGCAAACAGTTATCAAAATATAAAATTAAAAAAAAATTATCAAACACAACATTTTGAGGACGAGCTACACGAACTCTAAATTCAATATTATGGAAAGGATTTAAATGAGAAGATATAAACTCCCTTCAATAATATTTAAAACAAAATTTAGGCACGAAGTTTATTTATTCAAGAAACATAGACAAATGTAATGAAGCAAGTGCAATCAAATAACTCATGAAATATAGAAAAATACAAGCTAAGAAAAGTACCTTTAACCTTTTTGCAATTTATTATGCAAGAAGCAAAACTCCAAAATTCTATCCCAGAATGACGTTAGGGCTTAAATCAGATCGAGAACCACGCTGACCACCTCGACTCAAACACTGATTTACTTTCTCGATGGATTCTCTTACTCGACAGTGATTTATGAAAATTTTGTGATAAAAAAATGGGTGGTGCCGCTATGGTTAAAATGTAAAGGAGCGGGTGTTTATAGAGATGTCACTAAGAAGAAATGAAAAGAAGTTCTCTCTGTCCCTCTCATCGTCTCTCTAAGGTGAGCTAACACCGAGTATATGTAGAAGTAAAGAAAAAAACACGTTGAAAAGAGAGAATTCAAAATAGATAGAAAATATTTTCAGCATCTCAAGAAAAGATTTTGATTTTGTAAAAGGATTTTTCTATTTATGAAAAGATTTGACAAAAAAATTGAATTTAAATTTTGAATTTGAACTTGTTTTACGACGAAATAATTCTTTTTAAAAATAGTATTATAAAATGGGTAACTACTAAATTACTAAGTGAAGAAAAATAATATTAAATTATTAAATCAATTATTATATTTTATATAAAACATAATTCACATTAAAAGAATAGTAACTCATAAAATATTTGATCAAATAATTTTAAAATGGAATAAAAGAGAAATATAAAATATTAAGTAAATAATAATTTTGGGAGTAAATAATATGATATAATAATGATTAAAAAAATAATTGAATAAGAAGAAGAAGAAGAACAACAACAACAACAACAATAACAATAACAAAAACAACAACAACCACGAAAATAACAACAACAACTCCAGCAATAACAACAACAACAACAACCACGAAAATAACAACAACAACACCAGCAATAACAACAACAACAACAACAACAACAACAATAACAAATACAACAACAACAGTAACAACAACAACAATAGCAACAACAACAACAACAATAGCAACAACAACAACAACAATAGCAACAACAACAACAACAACAATAACAATAATAACAATAATAAAAATAAAAATAAGAACAAGAACAATAACATCAAGAACACCAGCAACAACAACAACAGCAGCAACAACAACAATAACAACAGTAGCACCACTACCAATAGTAGCAGCAACAACAATAACAACAACAACAGCAACACCACTACCAAAAACAACAATTACAACATCATCATCATCAATAACAATAATAATTAAGAAACAACAGCAACAATAATATCATCAATAATAACAACAACAACAAAAAACAAAAGTAGCAACAACAACAACTATAGAAGCACAACAATAGCAACAAAAACAACAACAACAACAACAATAATAATAGCAACAACTGCAACACCAATATCAGCAACAACAATAACAATAACAACAACAACAATGAAAGAAATAACAATAACAAAAGTAACAATAATAACAACAACAATGGCATCAACAACAACAATAATAATAAACAACAATGATAACAAAAACAACAACAACAACAACAACAATGATCACACTCATCTATATCATTATTTTGGAGTAGAGCGATCGTTGTCAAATATAATAACACAACTTGAGTTGGGGTCTAATCCACGAGGAGTGTAACTAATATTCGATTCCTATGTATTGTTAAAAGCTACTAGGTATTACCCGCAATATTAACATAAAGTAAGACATAAATTAAAATTGGGGGTATAATTTAGAAGGTTGTTGAATAAAAACTAATTAGGCTACCAATTTATAATAATAACCGTAGGTAAGATTTCAATAAGAGAATAATCTTGGTATTATATTTTTCTAGGGGTAACTAGTGCACGGGTTCATGAGAATCAAATGCAACTCTAGCTAATGACCATATGGGTAGGCTAGGTTAGGGATTTTGATGTTAGTTATTCAACCAAATTCTTTTGGATACCTCACAGGTGTGGCAAATAAATCAGCCCACAAACTCAATTGGGCATCCCTATTTTTAGTAAAATGCCTAAGATATATCAAATTCACAATCCAATTTTATTTCTAAGAAAATGTAAATGAATAAGCTAACATCTAATTATTTTTCACAAATACTTGTCACTTGTATCCCTCTTTCAAGGATGATATGGGATTTAAATAAATACCCACATCCCTCTCTCAAGAATTGTGCGAGATTTTGTGAATTTTGGGATTTCAACCACAAATTCTAATTTGACAATCAAGTATTAGTGAAACACAACATCATTAACCAAGAATCTACACTAACCATTAAGACCCACACATATTTGCACCCTATTTCAACATAATCCCAAGATAGATATTTAGATACTCATGAAGTTTGAGAAAAAAAATATACCAAAATTGACATTTAATGCTTCTATTGAAGAGGCAAACCAAGGATACTCTCAAATCCCACTTCAATTACAACTAAAATCCTTGAAAAATTATCTATAAGAATCTTTTCCAATTTTGTAGGATTCTTATAATACCAAAAGTTGAATTATAATTTTAAGATATGTCAAAGTGAAAGGGTTTTTCCCTTTGTAAAATTGGAACCAGCTGTGAGAAATTATGAATCTATCCCCAAACTATTTTCTGCTCCATCGCGATCGCCAGTGCTTGATCGAGCTGCTATCGTGGTGATCCCATTGCCATCGCCACTTTGACCATTTCTGACTAGTAGTGATCGGTCTTGCACCAAATTTTCTAGCCTTTTCACTAACTATTCCGATTTTGTTATCTTTTCAGCTCACTTTGCTTGTTTTCATTCATTTACCTATGAACCTGTAAACCAAGGGAATTAGTGAATTCAAATGGAAAATTTGCCTCATTTACACCATTTAATCATAGTAGTGTGCACAAATTTGGATGTATATGAGTGGTAAATTTACTACTCATCAACACCCTCAACTTAAAGCTTTGTTGGTCCTCCAGTAACACTACTTCTTACTCAATGAGACTATGTAACTTTAAGTCCATTTATATGACCTAATGATCATAATGACTTTGAACTTGATTGACCAACAAGTATCTCTCAAGCACGAGTAAAACTATTCTCACAACTCCCCTTAATATGAAGCACAATCTCAAAGACACAAAAGACTTTAAGGAACAACAATGCAACAATTGCTCACTCTCTAGAAGTGACTCTCCATAGATAACAACTCAACTACACTTCTTTTCCTTATTTTCAAAAGATGACAATTTTACCTGCCTCGATTATTCTAAATGCCTTCTCACAAAAAGGAAATGCCACACATCAAATTATCTATCATGCAACAAGGGATTTGAGTGTAAATACTCATTCTCACAAAGAATCTCTCAATGTGAACAAGCATCTTATCGTTATTTTCAATCGCCACTACTATGAATACACTTGATTGGAGATCTCGAATGACTTTTTCAAGCTTGTATTGTAGGCTCGGGGAAAGGGTATGATACAATTTGGAAATAAAGTGACTAGACCCTCCTTGAACATCTATATCCCACTATTCAGTCAAACTTTGGACTAAAAGTTTGATTTTTGGCTTAAATGATAAGAAAATACTCATGAAATAGAAATAGTAATAACTAACATAAAAAAAACCGAATCTTAGTTGCAACCAAAAATCCTACCTGATGTGTTTTAATTTACAAGAATCTTCAAGTTCGGAGTAAATATTGTTAGGAGAAATTAAGAGTTTGTATAATTGATATAATAGGTTTGTTAATTTGTAGAAATTAAGACAAATATATAATAAGTCATATATAAATTAAGACAAATATATAATAAGTCATATAATTGATATAATAGGTTTGTTAATTTGTAGAAATTAAGACAAATATATAATAAGTCATATATATTCTTATTGGGTTATCAGTTTACCGAAAAACCCAATAAGAAAAAAATGAATCGAACCAATAACCCAATAAAAAAAAATTAACCGAACCAATAACCCAATAATATTTTTTTATAAAACCATTAAAAACCGTTAACAGAATAACCCAATAACAATAAAACCAATAACATTTTTATCGGTTGGTTCAGTTTATGTACACCCCTAGTTTGAAGGCTCAAAATAGGTGACTAAGGATACTATTCCATATACAGGTAGGCTATTTAGGCTAAACTAGGCTCCTATGTTCACAAAGAAGGACTAAGATCATTTCACCAACCAAGAATAATAATGATTAGACTTGAGAGACTAACGGGGCAAATTCTAGATGTTACAAGCAAGCATAAGAGTTAAACAATTACGCTCACCGCACATGACATGAAAACTTTTCAAGGAGGCTCAATTGCATTTCCTACTAGAGACAAAAGGAAGTATTTACGAAATATTACAAACTAAGGACTTTGGAGTCACAAAAAGAGGTAAAGTATTATTGCAACATTGTTCACGTCCATGCCTTGGCTTTCAAAAATTTTTGGACGGAAGGAGAGGTGTTTGCTTTGCATTTACACCACGCAAAATTTGCTATTGATGGCGCCAAACCAAGCTGTCGTCTCACCTTTTGGATCTCATAAGGGCAAACCATATGACTACTCAAACTTCACCATAGGTATAAGGGTGATCCCCAAACTCGAATGCTCTGGGTACTTAGACTTCCCCTACATCTATGGCTCTAAATCCAATCACGATGAATTTTTCTTAAGAATGTCACCACTCAATATATCATCGGGAAAGGCTCATCCGATATCATCAAAATGAAGATAAAAATGAAATAAAAATCTAAGAATGAAACAAACAACTAATCCATGAAATGTAGGCATCATCGGGGTGCCTAATTATTACAACCCCAAAATAAAAATCATCCAAATAAACTTCAAAATGTCCAACAAATATTTCAATAATACAGATCAAGGAAAAATAAATGAATACAGAGACGGACACCCCTAACTGAAATCTTGCAGTGACCTCACTGCATAATCACGAATGCATGAAAGAGTAAAGGGTGCTTCTTGTATCCGCATCAAGGACTGTCATCGTCCTCGATGTCCACATCACCTCCAGCAACATTTGAATCTAACCATGCAGCTAGGACCTCATCATCACTCTCAACTATAGGATAAAGAAGTTTGTCCTTGGTTTTTAGGACCGTCCAAAGGCCTTTCACCCTCTTCCACATCTTCATGAAGAATTTATCTCTCTTCTTCTCCCTCTTCTTCATCTTCTTATAAGAATTCCTGAGCTCCTTGTATGGCTGTGCCAAAGATGAGCAGGACCTCTCAAGCCTAAAAATAGTTGCTCCCTACTTCTTTTAGTCATCCAGGTACTTCTTTTAATCAGACTGAGCAATATAGGAGTGACGGGTGGTGGAAATATCTCCTGATCCTGTAGGCAAACCAGACACAAGCTTCTTGATTGCCCTCATATCAACCAAGATCTTCTCAAATGGCCATACTGTGGATGGCCTGCAAGAGTTTGTGTCCTCATCTATTGACTAGCCTAAGTTGATCTTTCTCTTCTTACTCTCACCAAGTGCGCCTTTACGACAAATCTTAAGAGGGTAAATTAGGGTCTTTGGATGCACCCAAGTATCTCTGGGGTACTCTTCAACCCCGGCTCTCCTACATAGCTTAGTAATCGTGGGTTCAGTCATCTTACAATACTTGATCAAAGTATCAAAGGCTAAAATATTGGGTGTGATCCCATGATGGGTCACCATGATCATACCAAGATGACACAATTGTGGTGTCCATTATCTGATCAAACTCCTACAAATTAGGCATCAAAATTACAATTTTAAGTAACGATCATGGTTACAAATCATGATCATCCTTAAGGCTTGTAGGTTTTCAGGTAAGCTTCCTTCAATACCTAAACTATGAGGATATGTCACAATCGTGGGTTGAGACTTCGATCATATAAAGCTCTCATCTGCAGAGCTAACCTAAATATTGAGGACCCGATCATACCAGAACCCGCATGGGTTTTAAACTTTTAAACCCTTATAATGACCTAATCCAAAACCCTAATTATTTTTAATCGTTACAAATACTAGTGTATTAACTCCTTATCGATCCTAAGAGCAAGAATCGAGTACTATGAATCCAAAGCTAATTCCTCTCTTTTCAAATCAAATCAAAATAAAATGTAAGCATTCAAGATAAACTTTAGTTAAGTAAATTATTTAGTCAATTATAGGGAATGAGTACCCTTACAAGCACAACGAAAGTCTGAATACCCATTTGTGCATAATTATAGGACATTGGTGGTCTCCAATAGGGTCTAAAAAAGGTCAAAGTTTGAGTCTAATTTTTGTTAAGTGCGAGTGTATTCTAAGACACATCCTACAATTATAGTTCTATAAATAGACGTTGGTTAGGTTATTGTGGGGTCCCATCTCAAATCCTTTAAGTGCTCTTCATATGTGCCCATCCCACGATCATCCTATATAGGTATGATCATTGTATGTATTCATCTGATGTGACATACCCCCAATACATTAGTGATATTCCTACAATCAAAATGTATGACCATACCTTTATTGCAAGATCATATGATCCAGTTGTCTAAGCGCATGTATTTCCCAGCACTTATTTTAGAACCCTTCCAACAAAATAAAGGCACAATCACGCTTTTATTGCACGATCATAGAAAGGCTCGTCTGATACATTTACCGAACCTATTCAAAGTTTTCAAAATAGATTCTAATCTTTTCTTACACAATATAACGACACAAATCACACAAACAAAGCTGCAAAAAGAAATCTCTCAGAAGAGGGCACCCAAGGACAAATCTCTGGCCTCTGCGAGTGAGTTTAATAACTAACATAAGATCGAGGTAAACTTCTCCACCAGTTCTATGGAATAAAAACACTCTTCTCAGACCATGAGGCCTAAGGAAAAAACTATAGAACAATCCAAGACCACAAAATCTATGGCCTTAGTTGAGGTCACAATCCCAATAAACCTTTCCTAATATGAAGAGGGAGGAAACAAAGGGGTAACACCAAGGATGCTAATGATTAGAGTTCCTCAAAGAAGGGGGATGAGTCTAACCTCGATTCCTTTGAGTGTGCTACTACTTCCCCACCTCAAAGAGGCATGGATCCGAGACATAGGATAGTCCCAAACTCTAGGGACTATTACATTAATAGGGTCTCACTAATAGACCAGGGAAATAAAAAAAGAAGCATTCAAGAAGAACTTTGGATCCAGCCAGATTCTCTCCAGGAGATTCCAAACTTAGTACTAGAACTCGAGAGTTATAAGCTAGAGTAAATGACAAGACCCCTTCAAAACTATGCCTAGAACTCGAGAGGTATAAGCTGGAGTAGATGACAAAACCCCTTCAAAACTATGCGCCCGAGTTAGTGCGTGAGTTTTATGCAACTATGCAGCAATACTGAAAAGGATGAATCATTAAAGGAAGGAAAAAGACATGGAGAAGCATCCTATACTTGACACTATACGGGTCCAGGACTCTGAGGTCGAAATCTCTCTCAGCGTTATCTTATGAGCCTTGTTTGGAGAAGCATTTGAGCCTACTAAGGAGACTCTAAAGTATGACTTTTTGATGAATGATTTAAAGAGAGTGACGATGCTTAGTGTGGATGATAAGATGATGCACTATAGGTGGGTTGCGAGCCACATTACTGAAGCAGGTGAAAATTTCCCATATATCAACGAGTCCGCAATCTACAAGCATACTTTAAAGTATACCGTCAAAGTTTGGTGGTCATTTATAAGTCACCAGATCGCACCCACAACCAATAATTCTACATTTGGTGCGACCAATGCCTACCGAATAGCTGATTTTATTTCAAAAAGGGAGCTGAATATCTCGTGAATCATCACGGAAAATATTTTAGACAGGGTGCTCCAGTTTAGAACCATATTACCTTTCCTCTATGTCATTTCCCAGTTGATGAGGAGTGCATATATCCCAAATATTGGTGAGGTGTATTGAGTAATTCAACTAACTAAAGTTGTAGACCTGGCACTAATAAAAAATATGAGAAACTCGACCGCTCTGATGATAGGTCTTGAGATTCCAAATATAGTTAGAGGTTCCCCAACTATTGACTTACCAATATCTAATTCTGATGGCTCTTTTTCTTTTGGACCACTGGCAACTATTCACAGTTAACTATTAATTCAGGTCAGATATACATTGATTCTGACTTCACAGTTGAAAGAGATCAAGTAGAGCATGATTTTACATGATGCTAGGATTAAGAAGCTAGAGGTTAGGGTTAAGCCCTATGTCAATGATAAGATTTGAGGTTCAATCAAGACAATATAGATTTGAGTAGACAAATTTGAGAGCCGAATGACAACTAAGATAGATGTATTCTGAGTTCCATACTTGACAGATATTAGGGAAAACCTATTTGAGCTTAAGAAAGTGGTCAAGGCATTGTCTGACAGGGTTGATGCTAGAATTCCTCCACCACCATCTATGCCTTTATTGGTATCTCTTACGGTGGATGAGGACTTATTATTCCTGATTTTTACACTCCATCCTCAGATGTAGCGTTGAAAAAAGCTGAGAGGTGTTGAGATAGATAGAGATGAAAAGATAAAATCTGATAAAAATTAAAGAAGAAGAAGAAGAAGAAGAAGGGAAGATAACAGAAAACTATAGGGGAGACCTTTGAGATGGTGATTTCGAGGGATGAGAGATACCATCTAATATAGAGGTGGTCGAGATTATTGGATAAGGTACATATATTTCCCATGGTTTGATTACCTTGAGTGCATCAATCTCCACCGGTGCTAACTTATTTATGAGTTCCATGACCCCAATCGAGGCCACTAGAGTAGAGCAGCAGGTTAGACACCTATCTGCATCCCCGCATGATCAGAAATAGTCAGGGATAACAAACAGTTGTGCGCAAGAGAGATTCCAGTAGTTAAAGTTCTGTGGAGGAACCATCTAATCAGAGAGGTTACCTGGGAGATCGAGAGTGAGATGCAAGCCTAGTATCCCCACCTGTTCTATCCTTCAGGTACATCTTGACCCTTTACTTTCATGGATCAAAGTCCTTTTTTAGTGGAAACTCTAATTATCCTATGTGTTATTTTTTTTTTTTTTACATTTTTGCATTATTTTGGCGTTTCCCATAAATGTCCAAAGATATTTATGACTTGTTGGAGCCGACAGTTCTATTACTGGATAGTTCATTTATTTTTTGAGCTAATTCCCTATTTTAAAGTTTTTATTACGTAAAATTAGATATCAGTCCTAAACTACAAATAAACAACCTCGTATACCAATTCTAAAAGTTTTGTTAGATCTAAAATATTGATTTTAGTCTAGGGGAATCCTTGGTTTGGGTCCCAAGGCTTTTGGAGTCGTTTTGGGCTATTAGATGGATTTTTGTTTAAACGACCCTTAACTGTTGGACCCACATCCCATCAAAATGACCTTGGATTGAAATGCCAATGGAATTATTGAGTCCAAATTGTCAACTTTAATATGGTAGCATATTTCATTTGCATTCATGAGATTCTGAATGAATCGTGGGGGGTCCAATCAGAAACTTTGTGAAACGACCAAAACTAGAACCATATCGTAATGGGCATCTCAAGTCCAATCGGGACCAGAGACCACCCCTATTACTCACCCCAACTAACCATCATATTCCCCGAGTCAGATGAATTCTGAACATATAACAGATAACATATTTTTACCAATCCAGACTTTGGGACAGGTCCATAATCGTGACCAACCCAAGCAAGTTTAACCACCAATTACCAACCAACAACCATAACCAAAATCGAAATAATAACCTAGTTCCTGTCCATAATATAACATAAGAGGATCCGCCTATTCCAACCCATAGTAGTTCCACAAAGACTCTAACCAAAAGAAAAACAATATTGGGACATGCCCCCAACCATAGCCAAAACCAATATCCATAATATAACCAAAGTATGAAAAAATGTCCATGATATGAAATGGAGCCTTACGAAGTATGAAAGCTCACCACTTTAATCTAATAGTTGATCCCGAATCCAATCACTAAGTAGGAGGAGTAGAATGGTTTATTCCTACATCATGTGAGGATACAACCGCCCGAAGATGGGTTAGTGGGTGAACTCTAGCAAGTACTCAGGATAAGGATAAAATAATTCCAACCTTTAAAACCAAGTAACAACTGTATGATAACAAATTCATCCATCCATACACACACACACACATATATAAACCATGTCGGGAAAGGGAACTAGGTTTAGCATGCATTTAAAAATATTAACCTGGGTATATGTAGCTTAACTGTCCTAGTACCACCCACAGGCTATATGGGTCTAGTGTAACCCCATGAACGGGCCTCGATGCATGTAGCCACACAAACTGGAGATACTATATGAGTAGGGGATTCCCTAATACCCTTTTCTCTCCATGATACATATTTACAAGTGTAACTTAGGGGATTCCTATGTATCCCGTATGGTCATCATGACCAATCCTCATATCGGCAAACATGAGTTTCCAGTATCCGTCCATTGGACTCCCACCTTCATGGTTAATTATCACACCCTACCGTTATTGCCCAGTTAAAACTATTACCACATAACCAAGACTACCATATCGACTATAGCTTGTAAGTAATGTCCTTAGCCAACCTCTTAAAGGAGAATGGATTACCATGTACCCATTGATTATATTATTTAGTTGCTAGGGTGATTCCCATATACCCTACAAGTATGTTCATTACTTAGTTTACTTGGGGGATTCCCTTGTACCCCACAAGGCTTTCAATTAAATCAACCATAACCACAATGACCTTACCACTTGACCATTCCAAACCATTTAGGCCATTTAAGGTTCCATTACTAAGTTATACTATGCAATAGTTTCATTAAAGTCCAACAATATATTAAAAACATTCTTATAGTCATTTCATCAAACATGTTGAGGGCACAGTGTTTACAAAACCAAAACCAATGACTAATTAACCATTCTCATGCAACCAAGTTCTCAAACCATCATTATAATATGCAAACCACAAGTAAAAGACCTGGAAAAACATAACCAACCATTATAATCAAAAACCCCAACATATATTTGAATACCCAAAATCAAACAACAATTATGCCATGAAAACAACTCATAAAACATGTCTTTAGTTGGAACTAACAATGTCGAAGAAGTATCTTGCCTTAAATTACGAAGAAGATAAAGAGAAACCACTTTTACAAGTCCCAATTTGATAGTCCCAATTTGATCTTATTGATGAAACCCAAGCATTTCTTTACCCAATATCCTTATAGAGAATTTGAGAGGTTTTGTAAGTATTTAAGGTCCCGTTTGGCCATAAAAATGATAGTTTTTCGAAGTTGGAGTTGGATTTGAAGTTGAAGTTGGAGTTGGAGTTGTGTTTGGCCATGAATATAAATTAAAGTTATTTTTGAAATTTTGTGAGAGAAGCATGAGTGAAAAAAGTGAAAACTAGTAAAACTTATTTTCACTTTTCCAAATATAATTCCAAAATTATATTTGGAATTCTCATGGACAAACACCACAGTTTTCACTTTTTTCACTAAAGTAAAATAATTTTTCAAAAAAAAAGTAAAATGTTATTCATAGCCAAACAGCTACTAATATTAGAACATTAGGGTGAATGATGTCCCAAAAGAGTTATAAGTCATGGGACCTTAAGAGGTTAAGTGAGGAAATATCCAAATTACCCCCATTTAAACTGTATAAAAAATCCCATAGGAGGGTACGACCACCCCGTACCAGTTGTACCCTACCATACGAGTGGTACCCATCACTCGTACCCTAGTCCTCCCCTTGGACCCCAACACTGTCCAACATACGACCATCCAAGATAAGTCGTATCCGATTATATGACCTATACCCTTGACCCGTACCCACCATAGAATGGAAATCAAAGAGGATCTAGACACTGTCCACCATACGAGTGAATGTTGCAACTCGTACCTTATCTTATAGCTCATGGTGAGCCACTCGTACTCATATCCAAGTTAATCTACCAAGTGTCAAATTAAGACATGGAAAATCTAAATCATATGAACTGTCACCTACCATATGATTCGTACGCAACCAAGTCGTACCCACACCAGAAACCAATCCAACCCACCGATCAATATAGGTTAGCATACGACAAAGAACATACCAACTATACCCCATCATATGACTAGTACCCCCTAGTTGTATGATGTCCAGAAACCAGAAATCCAAGAAATTTTCTAAGGTTCCAAAACCCAGGGTGTTTAACTTTGATAATTTGTGAAGTTGTTAGTGCAGCTTCAGCTGGTGTAGAGTAAAATTACCTTCGCATTCGCGATGCCTTGGACACGTTCTCAAAGTCCAAGGTTATTGGCCATCTCATTCGTGAGCCGGTCTTTGCATTGATAAAGAGTCATTTGGCCGGCTGATATGGATTTTGCATTCACGTTCATTGTGGACCGACCGTGTTTGGGAAGGTAAAGTAGGGTTGGTCATCATATTTGTGATGTGGTCTTTGCGATCGCAATGTAGGGACCCTTGGGAGTATTAAATATTCTGGAACCCCATTTCTCTCAATTTTTCTTAAGTCCCAAGTTCATTAAAAACCCTAAAGAGCTAAGAAAGTGTGGAGATCGGTCCTTTGGTAGTCCGGGGTGATTCAGAGATGTAATTTTGATAATATTATGACCTCTATTTTTGTAAATTTTCATTCAATTCTTGATTAATTTTCTGATTTAAACTCAAATCCCAAGATTACTTTAACCCAAATCCCTAAGTTACTTTATAGGCCAATTTAGAGTTCGTTTATGCTTGAATTACACCCATTTTAGGATAAATGATCCTTGATCTTAGAGAAATATGTCGATGGTTTCAAAGTTGTGATTTTGCAAGTGGCCCCCACATGAGATTTTTTGCTTGATTTTAGAGCCGAAGCATTTATATGAAATATAAGTATTATTATTCTTGTGTTAACATATATATTATTACTTTGATAGTATGGTATCATGTGGAGGCTTCTCAAAAAGGAAAAGCTCAGTTTAGTGGACTTTAGTAAGCTTTTCGCACCGTCCAAGTAGGCTAGGCTTACTTTTCTCATAGATTGAACTTTATTGTGATATTAGTATGGTATTATGCTAGCGATGGGTAGGGTTTTATAACTTGGTTATATGTTTTGTGATTTTAAATATTTAGCCACTTGGAGAGCCGTTCTAGGTGAAGTTTGGGCTCATTCTTCTTCCCTCTTGTTAGGGTGTTATTTCAAGCCTAGTTTTAACTTATTTAATATTTAGTAGTAAAAATTTGATTCCTTATATCAGTTTTGGGTAGAAATTTGACTTAGTATGTACATTTGGGATTAGTAGCGAGTCCCGTCAGACCATTTTTAGGTTAAATATCTAAATTATACTCTTGTAGACATAATAGGTCTTTAATCATCCTAGAATAGTTCTTGACCTTAGAATAATTTAGAAACATTTTCAAACTTTGGCTAAAATTGTGAGCTTGTAATTGTTTACTAATTTTGGTTCAAGTCCAGCAATTGCAGTTCACATGTGATACTTTGATATGATGGTATGGTACTCTAGTTTTGGTTCAAGTTTGGAAATTTATGAATCATTTATGAAGTTATTATGAAAATATCTCTCTTTAGTTCCAGTTCAGATCCGACATTATGGTTCGAAGAAAATGTTAAGTATGGTCTCACTGTTGTTCACTTAAAGTTATGATTATCAGTACTCTCTTCCTTGTTCATCCACCAACCTTATGGGGGCTTAAATTGGTTTCCCCTTATTGTTTGCACCTTCTGGGCTTATTGGATCCAGTTAGATTATAGTTAGATTGTAATTATTTTGATTTATTAGTTTGCATAATTATTGTTTATTCCCAAATTTGGAGTCGTATCTTAGATATCATCTTATTCAATGACTTCATATTACTTTCTCGCATCCTATTATACTTTTATTATGATTTAGATCAATTGATCAATGATTTTTACTGAGTGCCTATTGCTTTGGTACTCATGCTTAACTTCTGTATCTTTTTTTGATGCAGATTTGAGTACGAGTCACTGTCACCAATATTTTATCCAACCTGCTTTTGAGATTCAAAGATAAGGTGATCTTTTAGAGCCAGAGATGATCCTCTCTCCTTCTACTAATTTTGGGACAGTCCTTACTTTCTGAGACTACCTGTATATTGAATACTATTTAGTACTCTTATTCTTTTGGATCTAGTGACTATTGTACCAGCCTTAGTAGGTTGTGGAATTTTTTTGTTATCTCCCTCTCCCTCTCTTTTTTGATTTTTGTGTTGTTTACTTATATTTATATCGCTTACAACTCTGTATTGTGTGCTTACCTTCAGTATCAATTATGCCTTCTACTATCTAGCTTATTACTCATCATTTCAAACTACGATTCCACTAATCTACTAGTGGATTAAAGTAGGTATCCTCATGACTCTCAAAATTAAGTCGGGACAATTTAACAGTGGTTAATTTGACCACTGGAGAAATAATTTCATGGTAGTCAATGCCCTCCTTTTGAGTATCATCTCTAATAACCACCATTGCCTTATATCTTTCAACAATGCCATCGGATCTATGTTTGATCTTGTATACCCATTTATAGGGGATGACTTTCTTATTTGAATGAAGAAGGACAATATCCCAAGTATGATTTGCCTCAAGAGCATTAAATTCTTCCAGCAAAACCTCTTGCAAAGAAGGATTAAAAATAACCTACTGGTAAAACTGAGGTTCATTCATGTGTAAATCAGTAATAGAAACCTTGGAATAGATAGTTAAGGGAGAAGGAATTGAAAGAACAAAAAACATGCATAGTCTCTAAAATAAGAGGGAAAATGACAAAAATACTCTAGTGATTCGTCTAAAAGTACACGAGGAACAATAGTGGAAGTTGCAGGTGGTTGAGAATCAAAGATAGAAGAAGTAGTAGGAACAGTAAAAGTATGAATAGGAAAGGCATCTGAAGCATAAAAACAAGGTTGGGGGGGGGGGGAGTAGAATTTAAATAAGTGTGACAAGAGAATATGTGTTCATGCAACACAACATCATTTGAATAGAAAACAAAAAAAAACAGAAAGGTTGAGAAACTTAAGCACTTTTTTTCTATAGGGATAACCTAAAAAAAATGTTGGAAATGGATCTAGGCTAAAATGTGTCCTTCCTGGTTTGGGAAAAACTGCATAACAAAGACAGCCAAATAACTTTAGATGATTATAAAAACTGACAATGCCATGGAGTTTTTCAAATGGAGAGACATTATTTAGAACAACTGAGGCAACCCTATTAATTAAATAAGTAGCAGTAAGAACACAATCACCCCAATATTTTAAAAAAAATTTGATTTTCTCTAGGAAGTGTTTATATTTTCTTTCTGCAATTTTATTTTGTTAAGGAGTATGTGGAATGATGATTTGATGAAGAATACCATTATCTAAAAAAGAAAGTTCAAAATTCAATACTACTGTCTAATTCAAAAGCATTATCTGATCTGAAATTTTTAATGGAAGAATTATAATGAACTTTGATCATAGCAATAAAATCCTTCAGAATGGAAGTGACATTACTTTTGGTCGATAAGAGATGAGTCCAATTTATTCGGGTGAAATCATCCACTAATGTCAAGAAGCACCTGAACCTATTATATGTTTGGGTGTAGTAAAGTCCCCAAACATCAATGTGCACAAAATAAAAGGAGTAGATGAATGTGTTGAACCAAGAGGAAAAGACAATCTTTGTAGTCTGGCCTTTGGGCATATATCACAAAGAAAATATTGCTAAGGAGAATTTTTTTTCGATAAAAAAGGAATAGATTTTCTTTTCCCAGTAAGGTATATGATCTAATCTTTGATGCCTGAATACGTAATTTTTATTTATAATATTAGGAAGTGTACAATGAGAAGTAGTAATAGAATTGAATTCATCACAAGCAACAAAATTAAAAGAATTACAAAAGAAGAAGAAAAATTTGAAATGGGAAAGTTAAGTTGAGAAAGATCTATGTTGAGATAGTATAAACCATTTGCAGTTGTACCAATTTTCAATTGCCTATTTAATGAAGAGCCCTGTAAAATGCAGTTAGATTTGGTAAAAAATGCTCCACAATCAAATTCTTAAAGAAGTTTATGAACATAAATTGAATTGAAATGGAAAGAGGAAACTAATAGAACATTATGTAAAGTCATATATGGCCTAAGATGCAAGGATTCAGTAGATACAATCTTAACTTTGTATCCCGTAGGTAGACTGGTTAGAAAAGGTATTATAATAGAGTTAAGTTATGAATAAGGTTTTTGTGAGGTATCACATGGTTTGTTGCACCTGAGTCAATGATCCAAGAATTCAAACCTAAAAATAATATTGCACAAGCATGAAAAACAATAGAGTTAACAATAGGGTGATTGAACACACCTGCAAAATGAGCAAACCCTATATTCTCATGACCATAATAACACGACTGATAAGAGATGAATTGAGAATAGAGCTGTTATGCAGTTGTTGAAGGTGCTTGTAGTGTTGGTATTATCCTTTAGTAAGCTTGTATTCACCATCATCAAGCTACAAATAGGAAAGATCAGGCTTACTAAATTGACTATCACTTTGGATGTGAGATGCAGCTTTTTTGCCTTTAGTAAACTTGAAGTTTGGATAGCATTAGAACTTATGACATTTGTCAATGATGTGTCCTGATTTTTTTCATTCAAATTATAAGTAGATATAAGCAAAATTATTTTCTTAGGAAAATATTACTCTCGGGTCTATTTTACTTAACATGTTTTTATTTTTTCATGCCCCCTTAAGAAAACATCAACTAAAAAGGTATATGTAATTTGACTCCTTTTTGATTTTAATCCACTAAATTAATCTTTCTCCACATTTATTAAGGTGAAAACTAATAACTTAATTTTTGTTATGACAATTATTTTGAACTGACTAATTTTATGAAAAAATTACTTAAAACGACATGGTAAGTTACTAATATTACTTAAAATTTCAATTCCCAAAACTAATTCAAAAATTTCTTCTTACACTTTCTCTCTCCAACTATCAGATACATTACCTACCTCCTTATTTTAACTCCTAATGCTTCTCAAACAATGCCTAGAATCAAGGACATTATCAAGATGATAATATTAACAAACACAAAACAATAGTAATAAAAAATTAGAGAAATTCATAAAGCTTTCAATGAAAATATTAAACAAAGCAGTCCATAGCAGCCGCATCCTATTTTTTTTTGGTTGGCGCACCCCACCAACTCGTCTTTTTGCCTTCTTCGCTGCTCCAGTAAAGAGCTCCAACTTTGATTTTCATGATCCAAAATTCAAGGGTCATGATGGCACTCGTCGCGGTGAATCTTGGCAAGTAAGCTTATCACCCAAACTAATACACAAAGGAAAAAAGACAAAAATACCCCCAAGGTAGGGCTTCTAGAACGAAGCCGAACCACATAAGTAATTATAACAATGCGGAAAAAATATATTCAAATACCATACTTTCCCAAAACTAGGTGTCAATAGTATAAGAACTTTTAATACAATCCATGAGTCGAATACATAGAAAAATAACAAAAAATGAAGCAATCTCTGTCTTCGGATACTAATAAAGACATAACTAATACAAAAAGATAGAGGTGAACTATGGATGTAGTAATGTCCAACCACTACCTTGAGTAATCTGAAAGCGCTCGAAATCAACCAGCCTGAGGCGTACTCGAACCTTAATCTGCACCAAAAAGGTGAAGTGGGAGTGAGTACGGTTCACTTGTACTTAGTAGGTATCATAGGCCGATCGAGCAAAGTAGAAAATAAAGCATACAAAATACACACTAAGGGCACGTCACCTGCAATTAGAAAATATCCCACAACGATAGCCCACACCGCTTGCACTAACAGTTCTATAATATCCACATATAATACAACAATATATCAGATAGGGATACAAATATACACAATATCACATACATGTAAAATAAAAGAGAAACATGTATAATCAAAATCATCAAGCACAAATGAAGGAAGATGGAATAATTAAACATTTGTAAGTCAAGAATATAGCACAAATAGATAGCTGACAAGTCAATATGTCAATACAAGCACAACATAAACATAATAAAACAAGTGCAATGTATATTATGATGATAGTGATGATGATGATGATAATGCATGAGGTCGTCGCATAAACTCCGAAATCATTGCACAATCCCCGTATACACTCACGGAGGCAAGCCTCTCGATATGGGACCCATGGAAGATTCGTCAATCCATATACAATCCATCTATCAATATCTCCTCCCCGGCACATCCCTCAGGGAGAGTTATAAAGTTTGATGTGCCTAGAATTTTCAGTATTTTCAGAGCACATAAGACACAACTAAAGTATGACAAACAACAAGAAGAAGTATACACAAAACATACAGCAAACAAGTGAAATATATGTATGATGCCATGAGGATGATAATACAATATTCACGACCCATCATAATGAGTATTTTCACGATAAATCATAATAATATATTTCCACAACCACGTGAGCCAATATCTACTCATTAATTCCACCATCCATGATTTTTTGCATGTTTCATATGCCAACAAATATGAATGTATCACAATACACTAATGGTACCACATTAGACATTTAAACAATTACGTCACATATAGGCCCCAACACGGGTGCAACACATTGATAGACATTTTTAATGATTATTTCTCACCCTTAACATACATTTTATACCATCATTTACTACCCAACCTAGTCTAAAAGAGTTAACTCATAGCCTACTTCGAATGTCGAAATCGGTTTGCTACACTTTGAATCCACGACCTTACTTTCCACGAACGATCCCGAAATCAACTAAAATTGAGAAATATAAAATCTAAGCATCAAAACAAATCCAACAATACCCATATTGACTACTTTTAATTCGGGATCAAAATGGACCCTGAAATGAGTTTTTGAAAAAGAAGGGTAAATTTGTAACTTTTCTTCAAAAATGTATTCCCTATATTCTTGGGAATCTACAACTGAAAATCCAAGTCAAATCGAGTAAAAAACGAGGTTCAAATTGATGAAAACTCATTTTTGAGCTTTACTGGGTAAAATCTATGAAATCCGTGTTAAAATCAAGAATCAAAGTTGTTTTGAAGGTTAAATTGAGGAAAAACTAGGAATTATAAGATTAAAACATTATTCAAGTGAAAACAAGTGAAATTGGGGTTTAAAATCAAGTCCAACGATTTTTGGGATTTGAAAAATTAATCAAGGAATTAGCGTAGAAAAAGATGAAATCTCACCTTTAACTTGTAATAGAATCAAGAAATGGATATTAATCTAGATTCCCAAACTCCAACATGCTTTACTTTTAAGCTCTCACACTATTTAGGGTTTAACTCTCAAGAGGCAAAGTGAAAGAATGGACAAAATAAGCAAAAAGAAAAAAAGAGGGGTAAAAGCTGTTTTTATAGTATAGATATTTCACACCAGATTTTTAAGTCCAAAAATAAACTCCGACGGGGTGCCCAGAATTCGTTCAGAGTCCAATATATGAAAACAAACAATGCAATCACATTAAATTTGACGCTTTAGACTTAATGGCGATTTCAGAATTACGAAAAAACATAATTTTCATAAAGTTGAATCCCGAAATTCGAAATCACAATTTTCTAAACCGAGGGTCAAAATGAGATTTAAAAGCCGTAAAATTACACCAAACATGGTACCACCCTAAATTCAACGTTTCGAACACGTTGGCAATATTGGATTTTCCATACGAGGTCGTTTCGATCAAATGTAAGTCCCACACCCATATTTCAAAATTTTCAACTTTCCGACCAACAAGTTGAAATGAGATCGGGTGCATTGGAATCTGAACTAAAGGTCTGCCTAACATAAAATTGATATTCCGTAGTTGGTGGTGCAGTCTAAATCTTTACTGAATGTGACATTGGGTCTATACGTTTTTGAATGTTATAAATTTTCGATCTAGTAAACTTAGAAACGAATCATATATTTAGATACCAGACGAATCAATGAGTTATCATAATTTTCTAATCAGCCACTCGTCACATGAATCAAAAGATAACCACATAAGTCCAAAATAAGGCTCTCAAAGCCACCAAAAATTACAATATCGCATAAAAGATACCAAATGTATTGGGAATCATGCCAAACACCCCACACCCCAGAAATACCACAATACAACTATGGAGAGAGGTGAAATAGTCAAATCACACAAAATTACAAATTTCACATATTTTATCAAATTTTTAATCGTTACACGATGAACAGGAGCAAACCTCAACAGACCAACAACCTATTCAACCGGTGAGATCGCACTAACCATCGCTGCTGCTCCAGCGAGCGAGCCACCAATCAGCCACTTCATCTTCCCTCTTTTCCTCAATCAAAATCTAATAAAACCTCAAAAGTTTCACTCCTCCAACGAACTTCAAAAATACTTTGACAATTTGAGCATTGATGGAATCCCAACCCCGAGTCAAAGACAAGAAAAGTTCCAATGTCGAGTTAAATACTTTTAAATCACATATCAGAATGCTTTTTTGTGCTACTGATACATAAAATGTATGTATCTGAATGTATCTCTGTGATATTAGTACTTAAAGAGTTATGTATCAGGTGCTGATCTATCCTTAAATCAATTAGTTGTAATGTATATATTATTAATGTATATGGTAAGTTTGTTATATATGCAGTTTCGTTAAATCAATTAGTTGTTATGTATATGTTAGTAATGTATATGGAAAGTTTGTTATGTATATGCAGTTTTAAAATTTGAGAAAGAGGATATTTAAAATTCAAAAGAACAAAGAAAATTATGAAACAAAATCCTGAATTTATGTTATTTATACTAATTTTATTACGTACGATAATTAAATTGGGCTGGAGAGATGGCTAGGGAGGGCGGCGCTGGGGAAAAGAAATTGATTAAGGCCATTCACAGTTATATATGTTCATGTTTAGACTCAATTCAAGCTTTTGTTTAATCAACATTTTATTAGTTTGTACAAATAAATCAAATGTCAAACCTTAAAATATTTAGACTGATCTTTGGGTTCATCTGCTCTTCTCTCACTTTGGGCAATAAAACAATGGGTGGGGGGAGTCTCCCTATATTTCCAGTTTTGAGCCATTTGACTCTGTTACTGCACCATTTTTAAATTTAAAGGGGCGGTCATCAAGTACATTTTTTGGGGGGGGAATCAAAATGGAAGTCAGCGGCATGACCTTTCTCTCTCATCAAAATTTATAATTTGTACATTTGCTACTCTCTTTGTTCACTATTTAAAAACAGTCTCCAGTTCGAAAAATCAAGATAATTATACAGTTTAAAAAATCAAAATACAATTTGTCACCTAGTTTTTATTTTATTTTTATTATTAAGTATTATTCATTTTCCAATAAAAAATTTAAAATATTAAATTTATTATATTCAAGGGGATATAGAAAATTACTCCCTTCATTCATTTTTAATTGTCACATTTTGCTTCTCGAGAGTCAATTACATAAACTTTGACCAATAAAATTTAGTTTTTCATTACATTAATATGAGATGGATTGCAATTTATAACATTTTTCATATTATTTTCGAACATTTAAACTTTGAATTAAAATAACCTACTTCGATTTAGCTTTAAAATTAGTCAAATTGACTTTTGTAAAGCGAAACATAACAAATAAAAATGACAGAGGAAGTATCATTTCATTAATTACTTTGCAAAAGGTGTGTCAATTCAAATATGAATAAGTAAAAATGAATTGGGAAAATATTTTAATTAGGGTAAAATTCAGAAATAGTATACTTATGCCCTTAATTATGAGTTTCATAACAATAGTTTTATAACTACAAAAACACAAATACATATGATTTTTACTACCCTTATGATCGATATGTATTTTGTATTTTTGCAAACTGTTACTACAAAAATACAAATACATATGCTACAAAATGTCATTTGATAAAAGTATTGTTATTTTTTGTAATTTAATACTTAAATATGCTACTTTTATGTATTTTTTGTTTTTAATTATTAGGGCCAGTTGGGCCGTCCTCCAGATATGGATACAAATAAAATCTGTCGATTAATTAGGAAATTGTATCTCACCGTCACGTCTGAAAGTTTTTGACTTTTTGGAGGAAGCAAACTATATAAACCCACTCTAAATTGATTTCATGCATCAGCTATATCATACACCAATTAAAGTTCGAGAGCAAATCATACTGAAAAAGAGAAAGATGAGAAGCTATCAGACAATGCTAAACAATGGTGAAACCTTTCCAATTATAGGTATGGGGACTTACTCGGGCGAAAACGATAGAGAAACAACTGAGAGAGCCATTAGAACGGCGATCAAGGTATGTGATCGAACTTTTGAAATATAGTTACCTGCAATTATCTTTTAAGTAATTTGATAATGTTAATAGTAGTTGTGCATGAATTAAGTTTAATTTGGGCCACGGTATGGTTCTGTACGTGCAGATGAGTTACAGACATTTTGATACAGCGAAAATATACGGTTCAGAGCCGGCTGTGGGAAATGCATTAAGACGAGCAATTCATGATGGATTGGTTGAAAGAGAAGACATTCATGTCACCTCTAAGCTTTGGTCAAGTGATCACCATGATCCTCTTTCTGCTCTTCAACAAACTCTACAGTAAGTACGCTGACAATTCTTTTTAGTTCTTCCTTAATTATTAGTCAAGAGTGACACATTTCTATATTTGAAAATAATTTAGCTTAGATCATAATTTTAACAAAAATGTTAAACCATTGTACGAATGTTTTTGCAGGAGGTTAGGGATGGAATACATAGACATGTATTTGGTGCATTGGCCAGTGGCTTTGAAGCCATGGGTGGATTATCCAATTCCGGCAGAAGAAGATTTCGAGGAATTGGACATGGAGAACACCTGGTCTGGTATGGAGAGGTGCTTAGAGATGGGCTTGTGTAGGTCCATCGGGGTCAGCAATTTTTCTTCCACAAAAATACAAGACCTGCTAGACTTTTCTTGTGTCACTCCCGCTGTCAATCAGGTATATATATATATATATGTTGGGAAAACTTACCAACATATACAGTTTAGCCAAACTTATTTATCAATATATGTGCGAAATATATAAAATCTGTACACTGCAGGTTACACTAAAACAGTTACTGTCTATTTCATGAACTAGATCACCCATGACTTTTCATTTATAGAATATTTTCTGATGATGTGCTTATTTGATTCAGGTGGAAATGCATCCAATGTGGAGGCAACGCAAGTTGAGGGCAGTATGTATGGAGTATGGGATTCATGTAAGTGCATATTCACCTTTAGGTGGTCCTGGTAATGCATGGGGGACTACTTCTGTCGTTGATCATCCCATCATCCAATCCATTGCCCACAAGCATAATGCAACTCCAGCTCAAGTAAGAAATGTCTCAAAAATACAAATTAATATGTATTTAATTTTCAATCACTAGAACAAGTTTCTAATTTCTTGAATTGTCGTCATTTAATTTATTAGGTTGCTCTAAGATGGGGCTTGTCTCAAGGAGCAAGCGTTATAGTGAAGAGCTTCAATGCACGAAGAATGAAAGAGAATATAGGAGCCCTTCAATTGAAATTAGATGAATGGGATTTACATGACATAAACAAAATGGAGGAGAGGAAGATCATGAGGGGAGACTGGCTATCTAATGATACTACAAGCCCTTACAGAACTGTCCAAGAACTTTGGGATGATGAGATTTAATTCTCTCTTTAATTTTGGCTAACTCTTATAAGTCTAAAGATACAACAATGAATATATGTACTTTCTAGCTAGTTGTATAATATATTGATAAAAGAAAAGAAGTCCAAATTTATACGTGTGATTGGAAATATTTAAAATCACCATGTGTTTTACTTTATAGGGTCATTATTAATATCTTGTCATCAGCAAATTATATCATACCGTATTTGTGTTTTGCCCTTGATGGAACTTTGAACCGCGTCAAGATTTTAACATGACAGATTCCATTACGATAAAATATGCAAATTTACCTGTCTACTTTTGTAAAATTATCCTCGTTATGATTCGGTAAAAAATGGTTTTTCAAAAAAACAATTTTCGGAAGATTTCAAATTATACTTTTAGGGCGTATGAATGAAAACACTTTCTGATTCAATTTTTTTTATGTTCGGTTGGTTAAAGTTTCTGGAACATACCTTCTCTAAGGAAATTATAAGTTTTTGAAAATGTGGAAAATAACTTCCGTAACGAAAGTAGGAAAAATAAGTTCTATAAATGACATTCCACATTGATTGTATATTTTCTCCAACCTCCAATAACACACCTCATCTTCACCCTCACTCCGTAGCGCCCAACCCCTACTCTCTCATACTATTTGTCTAGATTATATATAAGCAATTTAGGATAATTTTTTGCATACATACGGAACACCCCCTTCCAAACTGGAAGGAACTTAGTGTGAGCATCATTGTGTCTCCGGTGTCTACCTTTACAGTATACTAAAGTACTACATATATTACCAGTTAATTAATTAATGATATTGTAAGCCTAACTGATACTGTCATTACTCTTTACTGGTGGCATGATTGCTTGGAAAAAGCTCCTGATTAATTTTTTTGTTGTTGACTTAATAAGCTTTGAGCTAATTAATAGGGAAATTTGCCAATTAGCACTAATCCATCCATAACTCAAAGGTCAAGGGATATCCCATTGAGTTCAAACATATCTGATTCTCTGATTATACAACAAAAGGACAAAAAATGATTAATGACACATGGGAAAGTATAAATTAAGATGCCAAAGAAAGTTATCGCGTGATCAACAGCTTCTTTTGTTCTAATAATGAATTGTAAGTTGATTAGGCCTCCTTTTTCCCTAAATGTATGCTAAAGAAATTTGAATGTATAGAAAAATCTCTTAGGAGTATTAATTAAATGTATAAAAAAATTCGACCTCCCTTATAAAAGAAAATTTTCTGAAGCTTCTATATTTGGGGGAAACATTTGTCAAGCAAATTCTGTAAACCTGGTCTATTGGGGAACTATTATTTTCTATACTATCAATCAGGATGGGACATGGGGTCGTGCTAAAAAAAAAATTGGCCAGCTTACCCTGCCTCTGTCCATCTCTAAGGTCAAGTTCCTACTTAATATAAACAGGAAAAAGAAAAAAAATAGTCTGGTACATTAAAACTTTATCTATGCATAGGTCTAGAGAAAAATTGGACTACAATTGTAAGCAGTTTTACCCTGCATCAGTTGCTCCAATTTTATTTAAACATTTTACTAATATATAAACTTCTTGCAAATCTTAAAATATATAATTGCCCTTTACATTAAACTACTTCCTTCAGTTGGGCAATAAACAGACGGGGTCACCATGTTCTGCTAATGTTTACAGTTTGGGCCATTTGACTTTATTAATGCATCATTAATATTATTTAAATGGGCGGTTTTCAACTACATTTCTTTCAAAATGGAAGTCAGCAGCTTGACATTTTGTATTTTATCCTCATAACAATTGTTCAGTTTCTGTTTCCTTGGTGATTAGGGCCAGTTGGGCCTTCCTCCAGATATAACGGCAGACGAAATCTGCTTGAGGAGTTTGGGAAATTGTATCACATGATACAAAAAGAATTACTATATGAATTATGAGTACTGTCTACACGTTCCTTTCATTCAGGTTCTAGATTGTAAATTATGGTAGCCATCTGGGCAACATAAGATTCAAGATGATGTTGACCTTAATAGCTCAAACTTCTGCTAACAAAGCAGGATTGCCATGACTGAGTGAACTACACAAAAGACCATACAGTAGAGAGATTTTGTGCAGCTCATGCTAGGGCTATTTAAAACCGACCCGTAATTAATAACTCAACCGCAAGACAGGGTTATTGATATCCGATTAACGGTTGAAAAACGGATTTGGAACTTTGTAATTAACAGTCTAGCAGTGTGCTCAATTTTCTAATCGATTTAGCCGCTGATCCTTAAAGAACTATTCGATTTACATATCTTACCCTACATATAAAGTCGAGTCATCTTTAGAAACCATATCTCCTTATTTCACACCCATTCCTACTTCACTCAGGATTGCTTTTCTTCCTATATGAAATATCTGATCTGATTACCAATTACCTCTGGACTCGAAGAAACTTGAACAAGCTTTCTGAAACAAATATGGCACTGTCACAGATAGAAAAGAGGTGCAGATTGACCAATTAAATTCTTATTGCTCTTGGGGTTAGTTGGCTTTAATTAATTAGCTTAGTTCATTAGCACAAATCTGGCGGCCAATATGACCCGAGACAACCTTTACGTTTAATTATTTCACCATATCCAAAATATTGTAAAACCATTGAGGTTAATTTCGACAAATGAAAATTACTACCAAGACAAAAACATGATTAAGAGCCCATTTGAAACTGCGATTAGAAAACTGCTTATTTGAGAAACAAAAGTATTTTGAGAATCAAATGACGAAAAAAGACATGTGTTAATGAACTTTTACTATTAAAATCATTTTATAGAGAGAATTTATTTTAAATATCTATTATAATATTTTTAGTTAAATTTTTTCTTTATGTTTAATTAAAAAGTACGTACTATAAAATTTTGAATCAATATTTATATACATAGATACATTAAAAAATATTAAATAATAATATAATATTAATATAATAATCTTGCCACGTAATTCATCTCCAATTTATTGACATTAATAATAAAAGATAAAGATGGGGAAACCTCTTATGCATGTGCCTCGTTTCTTGAAATGGGATACATTCGTAGTGCAAATTGAGGAGAAAGATACCTTGAGTAAATTGGAGTACTTCTTTGATTGGTTATGTGTTGGAAGTACTCAATCTCAAAACCATGGAGAATTATATCATACACGTCTAGAATTTTATTTTAAAACCTCAGGTACTATATTATGATGATGGCTATTATATATTCTAATTCGCAAATCTATCAGATAGGGACCTAGTAATGCAATCAGGGCCTTATACTTATCCGAATAGGCCATTTATATTGAAGAATTGGATACTGGATTTTGAATTTAACCTTGATTATCTGAACATAATACCATTGTAGGTTAAATTTCCTAGTCTTTCGCTTGGTTTCTGGTTAGATGACTCTTTGAGTAAACTAGCTAGTATAGTGGGGAAGCCGCTATACACAGATGAGTTTACTGCAAAAATAGAGAGTATCTCCTTTGATAGGGTACTAGTTGAAACAGATATTAGACATCTATCCTCTTACAAAGTGGAGTTACATACACCTATAGGGGTCATACAACGGCCAATAGAGTATGATTGATTGGATTCCAAGGTATTGTGGAGACTGTAATAAATTTGGACACACTGAAGATGATTATTGGAAGAAGAAAAAGCCTGGGGTACCCATTGAGCCTCTTCAGCAGCCACTATGAAGAAGGAGAAATCAAAGACGTAGGAGAATAGTCTAAAGATAAGAGGTTAAGGACCAGGAAGAGGATACAAGTGAAAAACATGAGAAGGTTATTTTATTGTTGTTCCTGCTATGACTGCTGATACTAGTGATGCAACAACTGACCAGACAAAAGGTTTTCTAGAGGTTCTCAACCAGGTAGGCACTTCGACATTGAATACTACCCTTCCTATCACTGGTATTGATGATGCTAATCTTGAAAATTTTACTCAGAGTAGGGGTAAGGGTATTGATGGTGATCAATAAGACTAGTGCAGGTGGTGGAAGTAACTTTCATCCGCTATAATATATGCACATGGAATGTTTGCGGTTTTAACATGCCCTTTAAATAGAATCAGATTGCTCTCTTTTTGAAGAAGAATAAGGTGGAGTAAATGGGTATCATTGAAATTAGAGTAAATGTTCACAATGCACGTAAAACAAGAACTAAAGTGGCTAAAGACTCAACTGCACACTTCAATAACAGTCATGCTCCTAATGGTAGAATTTGGATTTTATAAAAGAATCATATCTAGGTGCAAGTTTTTGAAGTTGTGACTCAATTTATCCATTGTAAAGTAGTTAATTCTAATACTCAACTTACGTTTATCCTTTTAGCCATAAAATTTGGCCATAATAGTGATAAATCCTATTAACACTATAAAGTACTTTTTTTTTTTTAGATATTTTTGCCCCTTTCATCTTAAATTTAAAATCCTTATTTTATTACTCTTACCCAATACATTGAAAACTATCTCAATACATGAGAATTGACAAATTAACATCATTTTCATAAATATGATTGCATAATATTTATTGCTTGAAAAGAATAGTGTAGGATAAAATTAAAAATATTAAATTAATTAATTATATTCTCATATATGCAAAATTAGTGTGACCAAAATAGTATTATCTTAAATTTTAAATTTAACATTATATATTTATGTATCATATCTACTTAATTATGCATTTTATCCTATAAATAATTTTTATTTTTATTATTTAATTTTAAATTTTATATCTCTTTATTTTATATAGATAAATAAGAGGTATATATATATATATATCTATATATATATATATATTAAAACGTATCAATATTTTGAATAACTTTTAGTTTTTTATTTTTGCTGAAATCTGATTCGTAGTTTAGTATTACATAAAATAAGCAATTATCAAAATTTTCAACACAAAAAGTTCATTATTTTTTTATGAATTCAGTTGTACAATTTTAATTATGCTATGATTTTTCTCATGATAATTCAAATGATTTTTTTTTTCATTTCAAATCTTTTCTATCTATTTTTAGTAGTACAGAGGAAAGAAGTCACATAACATTGAAAATTTCGCATAAAATTTTTCTTAGTTGATAAAAAAAATTACCCTATGTTAATCTTGCACTTAAATTATATATAAATGATAATAAAAATATATAAAGAAAAGAATAAAAATTATTTACGAGTTTTAAAACTAAAAGTTTGCTTAGTTAAACAATTTTTAATATAATATGAAAATATTTTAATACAAACAATAAAAACTTAAAACACTTTAAACGTGAAAGACATTGACAAGTTATAAAAATAATATAGTTCATAAGTGTCGACTTTAATTAACAATAACCTAAGAGGTCACACATTGATGTTGTAGTCTTGCGTCACTATGTTACGCCGATTTGATAACGTAGGAACCATTATTTATATTTTTATTAATACATATGACTTCTAATTAATGAACTATATTAATTTTTATGTTTATATAAATTTAAACTACATATTTGAATTTTTTTTTTTTAAAAATATAATTTAAAAATATTTCAATAGTGATAGTCAAAGCTCAAATTACTTTAGACATGATAGATATTGACACAAAATAAAAATCATATAGTTCAAAAAAAGTCGATATTGGTTAAACATCAATTCAAGAAAGTCACACGTTAATGTTATGGTCTTGCGATCCTACGTACTTTAATTATTATATTTGTTAACTGGTGAATTTAAAATATAATTATTAACTGGTGAATCATTAATTCTATTTGTTATTAATATAAACTTTAATTACGTAATTTTATTTTTATATTTAAAAAAATCGAACAACATATTTAAATAGTTTTAAAATATAATTAAGAAATATTTCTATAACGATTGTCTAAATTCAAAATTCCTTAGACATGATAGATATTAGCACATTATAAAAATCATAGAGTACATAATTGTTGACCCTAGTAAACATCAACCTAAAATAATCAGTCAATATAGATTTTTTTTATTTATTTAAACCACCCGGTATTCGGTGCCCGCTTTTTAGGAGTTTGACTATATCCAAATTCGCCCCGCGTCGGGCCCCATTTGGGGGGAGAGCTCCCAACAGAGTGTTTGTCCATACCCAAGGTCGAACCCTCGACCTCTGGGTAGGTTGGGGCAGCCCCTTTCCGCTGCGCCACCACTGCTGTTGGTCACTCAATATAGATATTAAGCTAACCATTGTCATAATTTGTTAGCACTCTAAATAAAAATTAACTATGTCCACACTTAATTGTTTTCACATTTCTTAATAACCTGAAGTATAAATATTGTTTAATTATAATATTTTGTTTAAAAAATTTACTGAGGTTACTTTTACTAAATTAGCTTTTATCGTGTGAAAAATAATTTTTTTCACTTACATTAGACATGTTGTAGGTGAAAATTAGAAAGAATTGAAAAATTGAATAACTGAAATCAAAGATAGGTAAAATTTATCTGCTATTACATAACATTGATTCTATCACATAAAAAAACTTCAAACATAAACGTCATTTAACGTTAAAAATATGTTTGTGACATAAAAATATTCTATCTTTAAAATTTAGAGCACAGAAATTATTTGACCATAATTTTTGTGTACTATTAGAAAATAACAAAGTAAAGGACATATAATAGCTATAATATCAATTTTATGAAATTGATTTAAGACACATAATAAATACTAATTCTCATAGCACTTGATTAGGATAAGCTTGGGTGAGACTTATTAAAATTTTGTTTAGATTTGATATAATTAGTTAATCAAAGTTAATATAATTACTTATTTTTAAAAATTACATTTAAAATTTATAATCTATAAAATTGGGTCCAATCGTCGACAACTCTAATGACACTTCAAATACTCTATATGTAAGACAAGGCTATCAATTAATTTTAATCGTGGATATATATATGCTTAAGATATTGAAATAGCTCATTATTGGTATTGGTATCAAATCAATAATAATTCATACAAGCTAAATCTTCTAATCAATAATTAAGTCAAAAAATAATTAAGTCAAAAAATGAAATTTAATTTATTCATTTTGCTCTTTATAAAGAGGTTTTCTTTCATCCAAAAATTGACTATAATTTCTTACATAGATTTCATTTCAAAATACGGAACTTCTATCGACGCCATTACAATAAAGGTATTATTATCGAACAAACATAACGCAACACTTAGTGAAATTAATTTGTTTAAAATTAATATAATCAGTTGATCAAAAGCAATTAAATTTAATTATCCATTTATTTAGATATAAATTATTGTATAGATACACTTTTATAATTATTATGTTCAGTTATTAATCCTTGTTCAACTAACAATAATTACATTTGCAGTAATTATTAGTTAATTCAATTTAATAATAGACCATAAAAGTATTATTCCAATAAATAATATTTGAGAGTCATAAAAATTATCAAAATATCTGATCATGATAAAACTTAAGTTAAAACACAACAAAATTTTATTTGAATCGTCTACAATTAGTTAATTAAAAATAATTACATTATAATCATTGATCTATTTAAATTATATTTTAAATTTATTTGTAAGACTCGGTAAGATTGTATCAAATCAAATCAAATGATTAAAAATATAATTTAATTGGATCGGTAAATATATTATTGTGATGAAACTTAGTGTTTGATTTTATGATAAAAAAATTAATCACTATGTAGACACAATATAAATTTAGTATTGCATTTTGAAATCTTTTTCAAAGAAGTTTATTCAACCTAGTTAACAACAACCTAGGAGAGTACTAATAAATTAATATTGTCGTTTTTTTACCCTTATTTTATGCCAATTTGACAACTTATTAATCATTATTTAAATTTTCTTTTAATATGAGCTCTAATAATTAATTTTATAAATTATTATATTTGAATAAAATTTAAACTATATAGTTAATTTTTTTTAAATATAACTTTAAAATATTTCAATAGCAACTCTCAAAATTCAAAGTACTTTAGTTATGATAGACATTGACATATTATAAAAATCACAAAAATTATACAATTCATAAGTGTCGACCCTAATTATGAAAATCAAGCATAAATATGCTATATTATAAAAATCTTACGCTATACTTTCCGTAATTTTATACCTATTTTTTAAACATTTTAAAAAATTATGTATAAAACAATTTTAAAGTGAAGGAATAAAATAAAATATTACATTTAAATAAAATTACAAATAACTTAAGTATTTAGAGTGAAAACAAATTATTACTAATAGTTAGTTTATCCTATTAAATAATTTGTATCACTTCATATTACACTCATTGGACACAAAAAAAATTATTTTATCAAACAAATAAATTATACATTTACTAACTTTTTATTTTAAATTATTTATAAATTAAAATTAAAAGGAAAAAAATAACAATATAGCCTCTTTCATCAAATTCTATCCGAATCAAAAGGTGTCGCATGGATATTTGGCCTCTTTCATCATTCAATTTTTTTATTATTATTTTAGTTTTTGCTTTTTAATTTTAATTTTTTTATTTTACATTATTTATGTTCCATTTCCTTTCTTTTTATTTGTCAATCATTACTTCTTGTAATTTTATGTTATGCCACGTATTTTTATTATTATTAATTAATTTATTTATTTCTTCATCTAGCATAACTGATTAACTACACTATTATTTTAATTATTGAATTAAAATAGAATTTTATTGTTGAACAAGGTTATAGATTCATATTTTCTTTTCTTTTGAATTAAATTACGTGGGTCATAAAAAAATATCAAAAAACATGAATCAATTATTTTTATAATATTATTTCTAAATATATATATAATTATTTATTAATATATTTTTAATAAATAATATATGTGTCATGAATATCAATTTAGTATCATTTATAAGGGTTAGTTGCTATCAAATATGAGTCTTACTTTAGACATGGTGGACATCAATACATTATAGAAATCATAAACCTGATATAGTTCATGTGTGTCAATCTAGTTAACAACAATCCTAAAAAGTCTTCCGCTAATGTTGTGGGGGCTTATGCTCTCATGTTACGCCGATTTGATAACTTGCGAATTATCATTTATATATGTTATTAATATGAACTCTAATTATTAATTATTTTTAAATTATTTTTTATAGTCGTGGTGTTCGAACCAACTTGCAATAAATTTAAACTATATATTTAAATAATTTAAATAATAGAGTAAAAATTTCAAACACACTTTAGACATAATAGACGTCGACACATTATAGAATCCTAAAAATTATACAGTTCACATGTGTTGACCCTAGTTAACAACAACTCTAGATATCAAGACGCATTAATGTTGTAGCCTTAGACCCTTAGGTTATGCTGATTTGATATTTGTGAATTATTACTGATAATTTTTATGAATATGTCCTTTAATTAAGCAATTTTATTAAATTTTATATTTAAATAAATTTTAATTTTATTACAATTATTTTTAAATATAATTTCAAAATATTTCAATATCGACAGTCAAAATTCAAAACACTTTAAACATGAGAGACATCCACATATTATAAAAATCGTATAGTTCACATATTTTGATCCTAATTAACAACAACTCATGAGAGTCATGCATTAATGTTGTCGTCTTACGTCCTTATGTTACGTCGATTTTATAATTTGTAAATTATAATTTATATTTGTTATTAATATGATCTCTAATTAAGTAATATTATATTTAAATAAAATTTAAGCTATATATTTAGATAAATGTTAAATATAATTTAATATATTTCATTAACGGTAGTCAAAATTCAAATCATCATACACATAATAGATATTGACACATTATAGAAATTGTGAAAATCACAAAATTCACATTTGTGGACCCTAGTTAACAACAACTAAAGCTATCAAGACACATTATTATTGTAATTTTGTACCTCTATATTACGGTAATTTGATAACTTGTGAATATTACTTATATTCACTATTAATATATCCTCTAATTAAATAGTTTTAATTAATTATGATATTTTAATAGATTTAAACTATATTTAAATAATTTATAAGTCTAATTTGAAAATATTTCAATAATGATAATCAAAATTCAAAATATTTTAGACATGATAAACATTGACACATTATAAAAATCATATTTTTCATATTCGTTGAACCTAGTTAATGTTTTAAGAAAAATACTTTTGTGATTAACTTTAGAATGAAATGATTTTTATATAATTAATAAATAAATAAATTTCGGTGATAAATTCAAAATTTAGTTAACCACTAATGCCTTTATCCAAAAATATTTTAAAAAATTATGATCAATATATAATAATATTAATTTTAAATTTTGATAAAAAAAAAAAAGAAAGACTAAAGAGAAATTAAGGGAGAAGGACGAAAAGGGTGGGTGTGATTGGATAGAAGGTGAAATTAAGGTGGGTCTCCCATTTTAAAGTTGAATAAATATTCCTCTTTCATATTTGATGATAGTCATAAATTATTCAATATAAATTTTTGTTATATTGAACTTCTTGAATTTAGAAGATAGTAAAGATTTATTTATTTTTTTAAAGAAAAAGGTTAGTATAGTCTTTATACATTTATGGCCATTTTTGGGCCAAAAATAATGGCAAAAAATATGTATTCTAATTAAATAATTTTATTAATTATTATATTTAAATAATTTTTTAATTTTGTAAGTCTAATTTCAAAATATTTCAATATTGGTAATCAAAATTCAAAATACTTTAAATATAATAAACACTGACACATTATAAAAATTATATTGTTCATATTTATCAACCCTAGCTAATGTTTTAAAAAAATGTGATAAACTTTAGAGTTGAATGACTTTTATATAATAATAAATTTATTATTGTGATAAGTTCGAAATTAGTTAATCATAGATGAACTTTTTCTAAAAATATTTTAAAGGATTATGATCAATATATTAATAATCGTTGATGAACTTTTCTAAAAAATATTTTATATAATTATGATCAATGTAGTAATAAAACTAGTTTTAAATTTTGATTTAAAAAAAAAAAGACTAAATTGAAGATTGAGGGAGAAGGATGAAAATGCAATGGATGAAGTTAGGTGGGTTCCACATAGTAAAGTTAATTTAGTTTTCTTTTACATTTAATGATGGTAATAATTTATCCCACATAAATTTTAGTTGCATTTAATATTAAAAATTTACTTTTTTTTTTTTTTTTAATTTAAGTAAAAAGTTAGTATGGTCTTTGTACATTTATGGCCATTTTATGGCTAAAAAATTATGGCCATTTAACAACATCCAAACTCACTACACTAGGTGCTTAAATCTATGTTGAGTGGATGTTGGTGGGGATTTTAAGAATTTATTAAGCTCTAATAATAAAATAGGTGCTCCATTTACTCAAGCTGAGATACACAGATTCAAGGACATGACTGAAGCTAGTCAACTAACTCTTTTGAAGAGCACCGGTTGTCATTTTACTTGGTGTAATAAACATGAGGAGAAGACAAAAGAGTATATAGCAAGATTGATTAGGCATTTGGCAATTATTTGTGGTTATTGCAGCATCGACATATTGAGGCTGAGTATATGATACTAGAGGTGTCAAATCACTCACCCATTTTGATTAATTATCAATCTCAAGCTCTCAAAACTTTATATCCTAATCCTTTGAAACTATGTGTTGCAGTCATCAATCATCTAGAATTTAGAAAGAAGGTGGCAGAGGCTTGGGCTATTGAGGTTTTATGATATCCTATGTAGGTTATTTTGGGTAAATTGAAGGCAGTCAAGCTAGCTATCAAAGATCTAATTTTTATTTAGCCTCTTATCAACAAAAGTTGGAGGCTGCAAGGCATCACTTGGAGATTATTAAGGCAGTTATCTCAGTGAATCCTTGAAACTCTTTGTTATTTTACTAGGAGAAGGCTATATGAAAAGAAGTGGCGAAATGGAGCAATACATAAGAGGAGGTTATGAGACAAAAAGTCAGAGCACTATAGATTAAGAGTAGTGATTCAAATACTAGATACTTCCATGCTCAATAAAAGATCCGGTTTAGTATAAATGTTATCACTTCTATACATAATGAGGTTGGAGTTAAACTTTGTAACCCTATTCAAACAGAATCTTAGTCCATATCATTTTTCACAAAACTTATGGGACAAAGAGAGGTATATATCTTTACCCTGATGCTGAGGTTGTCAAAGAAGGTTATTACTTGTCCAGGGATCAGCAGATGAATCTTATGCAACAAGTTACACCTGATGAAGTTTTGACAGCGATAAAAGACATGCCAAAAGAGAAGGCTCCAAGAGTGGAGGGGTTTCATATTGATTTCTTTACTATATGCTGGGAAGAGGTAAATGAAGATCGTGTGGATATTGTGCTCCATTTTTTCACTACTAGTGAGATGGACAAGGCCATAAACTGTACTGTTGTGACATTAGTGCCTAAATTACTAGCCCCGACATATGTTAAAGACTACATGCCTATAGCTTATTGCACTATTTTGTACAAAATCATCACTAAATTATTGGTTGGTAGATGCAAAGGTGTTATTAGTGGTTTGATTGGAGACTCACAATCTAATTTTTATTGAAGGTAGATGCATTACTGATAACATTTTGTTTGTACATAAGTTGTTTAAAGGCTATAATAGGAAAGAAACATCACCAATGTGTGTTCTTAAGGTAGATATTAGGAATATGACTCATTGGATTGGTATTTCCTAAGGAGATTTCTAATTGTGTTTGGGTTTCCTAATAAGTTTGTGGTGTGGATAATGGGTTGCATAACTGCTCTCTCTTATTCCTTAACTATTAATAGTGGTTTGAAAAAATCTTTCCTTGGTAAGAGAGGTATCAAACAAGGGGACCAGTGTCCCCATACTTGTTTGTTATAGCTGTAGAGTACCTACATGTAATGCCCCGAGTTTGCACCCCGGACGTCACACGGTGTTCATAATCTCGAAGGACCATAAGTTAACCCATGACTGGTACCTGTTGCAATAACTGAGTAATAATACTGTAATAATGCGGAAATTAGGCTGAATCTTCTATAAAGTTAACTGAAATCAAATACTGGTAAATAAATACTGAAAACTGAGCATCCGTATGAAATAATCTAGTCTGAGAGCCTCTTAACTTTCTCAAGATGGAGTTGATGGGATAAGTCCCCAACTAACTCCGACTACTGAAAGTACTGAGCTACTGAAATACTGAAATGATAAATCTGTCCTCGAATTATGAGGAATCACCACTAAGTCTGCTGCTGATAAGCTGGGCTGCAAAGTATGATCAGGAGCTTGTGCGTCTGAACCTATGATATAGGACATCATAGCGCAAAAGAAAGGTGTGCATTAGTACTTTGAATGTACTGGTATGCTAAGTGAGGTAAGGCTGAATGCATGGGTTCATATGCATGAGCAATAACTGCCTGAGTAACATGAATATAACTGAATGAGAGTACATGTATATATGAAACTGCTGTAAATACTGATTATGCAATACTATGCACATAACTACGTAAATTGTAATTGAGATCATATTAACACTTGGTACTGAGTTCTAATAACTGAATGACTAATATCTGAATTCAGTGATAACTGTATCACTGTTAGTTGGGTGACGGTTTTTGATAGTCCTGATTCTATAGAACTGAACTGAGTTCTATACTGAACTGGGTAATTGTGTTTGACAGTCTTAGTTCTTTAGAATTGAACTAAGTTCTATAGTGAGACTGAAACTAAAACTGTGGGTGGTAATCATCTAACCGACATGCCTCTCTCTGAACTGATTGGGGTCCAACCTGTAACCTCAGTTGGAAGGGTGTCAGTACCATGCTACGGGTAAAGACAAGTTGCTGAGTCACCCTCATCTGGAAGGTGCTCTGAATGAGAATAATGGTACCCTTAACTGGTAGGTAATTGGCAGGTTGATGTCTCAACCAACGATAGCTACGTAGTTCTGGAACGCAAAGACTGCTTCTAAGGATCACACCCTCTACTGGTAGGTGAGCCCCTATCCCTGGGTTCACTCGGTGCTAAATCCTACTTCCAACTGAATAGACACTAAATTGATTTTTAAACTGTACTAGGCTGGACTGAACTGTTACCGATCATGTTAACTGACTAAACTGTACTGAGTTCACTAAGTTTTGTTATCTAACTGAATACACTGAGTTCTGTACTGACTAAATACACTGAGTTCCGTACTGACTAAATACTACTAATCGTGATAAATCTGAGACTATTCAGTAACTACTATAGCTCTAGGTAGACAGCTAGATTTTCGGGTATTGAATACCCCCAGGATTCGATAGCATGTAAAGTAAAGCATAGCATAACCTTAAAAGCATAATAATACTTGCTTACTAACAATGCATGTATTTAGAAAATTTTCAAACACTTGATATACAAGATTTTGTGCATGAATGGAATCAGATAACAATATGTCATGCTTTCACTGGTCAATTCACATAAGCATTTTAACAAACATTTGGGGAGCATGGTTATTTCATATAGCAATAAACATGTAATAATATCATGTTACTACATTCAACTTGTAGTTCAAGAGTTCAACATGAAGATGACATACATCAACCCACAATTATCTAGTTTTCATGAAACTTGTAATAAATCATGGAATTAAATCCCAAACATCAATTCACATATGAACACAATTCAATTCCAACATGTAAATCATGAAATCATAAACTTGTAGTTTTAAAAAGGGTTCTTGGACTTCATGGGTGAAAGGAACCCATGAATGAACACCTAACATACCTTGGTAAATAAATTCGTGAAGATTGATGGTGTGTTCTTGAAGATTGAACTTGAAATTGAATGCCCTAAGGTTTGTTCTTGAAAGAAGTTTGAGAGAAATTGAGAGAAAGTGAGTGATTTTGCCCTTTGGAATGTTTAATCTCGTGTTTTTGGGCTGAATAAAAGTGGAAAAATCACCCAAATACCCCTCTGGATATGGATTTTTAATTTCTAAAACCGTGCCCAGTGATGCACAAACTGACGCGCCGCATTGATGGGGTCGACGCGATAGCCAACGCGATGTATCAAGATCGCGTCGGCTCACTGGAATTTACACTAGCAGCTGGAGAAAATATTTATCAACGTGATAGGTGATCCAATGCAATGAGATCGCGTTGATCCACTATTTTGGACTCCCAAACGTGCCCCAAACGATGTTTGAAAAATCCAAAACTCGTTCGAGAACACCTACTGACATTCTTGATCATGAATCCACCAAAAAATTGATATTTTAAGGTTGTAAGGATCATAAAATAGGATCACCAACTTATGAAGGACAAAATAATTCTAAGTACAAACACTTAGCTAAAATTTCTAAGTCTGGGACCTCTTTTCAAACTTTAAAGGACTGAGTTAAGCTTAGGATTTTGCGGGATCTTATACTATCTCCCTCTTGGGAACATTCATCCTCGAATGAGACTAACTAAGCTAAGGATACTGGTAGACTGAGTTTACGTACTGGACACGCACAACTGAAGCATGATTTTATGACTGAAACTACTGATATACTTAGTTTTCATACTGAACGTGCATAACTGAAGTATGACTAAATTCTGAAGACATGACACATGACTGAACTATTTTCATGAAGGTATGCATAACATGAGAATGATATGCAGCTGAAACTGTTACCAAGTTGGTAAAGAAAATCTGAGCATGAGACTGAGTGAATCTAAGAAAGACTGTTACCTTGAGCTGAGTCTGAGTTTGCAGAGAAGAGGTGAGGATATTTGGTCCGTATATCTGCTTCAGCTTCCCAAATGGCTCCCTCAACGGACTGGTTTAGCCAAAGAACTTTGACTAAAGGAACTTCTTTGTTCCTCTGTCTACGAATCTGATGGTCAAGAGTTTTTACTGGAACTTCCTCATAAGAGAGATTGTTCTGAAAATCTATACCCTCTATAGGGACTACAAATGCTGGGTCAACCATGAATTTCTTTAGCAAAGAGACATGAAACACTGGATGTACTGAAGCTAAGTCTGAAGGCAACTTAAGCTCGTAAGCTACCTTTCCAAAATGGATGAGAATTCGGTAAGGACTAACATATCGGGGACTGATCTTCCCCTTCTTGCCAAACCTCTTTACTCCCTTCATAGGAAAGATTTTTAAATACACATAATCACCAATCTCAAACTTGAGATCCTTCCTTCGCACATCTGCATACGATTTCTGTCGGCTCTAATCCGTCTTAAGCCTTTTCCTGATCAACTGAACTTTTTTCAAGGTATTAAATACCAAGTTAGGCCCTACCAATGCGGCTTCACCTACTTCAAACCAACCAATGAGAGATCTATATCTCTTCCCATAAAAAGGCCTCAAATGGAGCCATCTGAATGCTGGAATGATAACTGTTATTATATGCGAACTCAATTAAGGGCAAGTGGTCATCCCAACTACCCTTAAAGTTAATGGCATAAACTCTTAGCATATCTTCTAAAGTCTGAATGGTCTTTTCTGCTTGTCCATCTGTCTAAGGGTGGAAGGCTGTATTGAGGTGAACTTGGGTACCAAGGCCCTTTTGGAAAGCTTTCCAGAAATAAGAGGTAAACTGCATAACTCTAACTGAAATGATGGATAACGAAACTTCGTGTAATCTGACCAACTCTCTAACATAGAGCTTGGCATAATCATCGGTTGAATAAGAGGTATGAACTGGTAAGAAGTGAGTTAATTTGGTCATCCTATCCACAATGACCCAATTAAATTATGCTGGTGACGAGTACTGGGCAAACCCATCACAAAATCTATGTTCACCTTCTCCCACTTTCACATGGGAATACTGATCTCCTACATAGGTCCACTAGGCTTCTGATGCTCAATCTTGACCTACTGACATGAAGAGCACTTAGCCACAAACTCTGTAATGTCTCTCTTTATCCCACTCCACCAATAGAACTCCTACAAATTATTGTACATCTTGGTGGCCCCCGGGTGAATTAAGTAGGGCGCACCATACTCTTCTGTAAGAATCCACTGTCTCACTCCATCTATTCATGGCACACATAGTATTTTCTAGGAACATAACACACCATCTCCCTATTGGGAGAAAACCTTTACTTTCTGATCTTTGATTCACTCTTTTAGTTTAACTAAACTGGGATCTCTATTTTGTTTTTCTTTTACCTCGTAAACCAAAAAGGATTCCAAACTATTCTGCACCCATACGCTACCCTCTGCTGAATCGACTAAGAGGATACCTAGTCAGGCAAACTGATGAACTTCCTGAACTAACTTTTTCTTACCACCCTCCACGTAGGCAAAACTACCCATAAACATTCTACTGAGAGTATCAACCACTACATTGGCTTTGCCCGGATGATACAGAACACTCATGTCATAGTCTTTCAATAACTCTAACCACCTTCTCTGATGCAGATTCAGGTCTTTCTGAGAAAATTCTACTGCAGGATTTTATGGTCTGTGAATACATCAACATGCACCTCGTACAAATAGTGCCTTTAAATCTTTAAGGAAAACACTACAGATGCTAACTCAAGATCATGAGTGGGGTAATTTTTTTCGTGGAGCTTAAGTTGCCTAGAGGCATAGGCTATGACCTTACCTCTCTGCATCTAAACACACCCCAAATCAACTCTAGAAGAACCACAATATACCACTAACCCGTCTAAACCATCTGGTAAAGTCAAAACTAGGGCTATAGTGAGTCGATTCTTCAACTCCTGAAAACTCTTCTCACAAGAATCTAACTACTGAAATTTGACTTTTTTTTGAGCCAATCTGGACATGGGGGATGCAAAAGATGAAAATCCTTCATCAAACCGTTAGTAATAGCCAGCCAAATCTAAGCAACTCCTAATATATGATAGAGAGATAGGTCTGGGCTAGTTTTTTACTGCTTCGATCTTTTGAGGATCAACGCTAATGCCATCACCGAAAACTATATGGCCAAGAAAAGAAATCGACCTTATCCAAAATTCACACTTACTAAATTTGGCAAAAACTGATGGGCTCTAAGAGTTTATAATACTATTCTGAGATGGTCTGCATGATCACTTTTACTACGGGAGTAGACCAGAATGTCATCAATAAAGACTATGATAAAAATGTCCAAGTACTGCTTAAACACGACGTTTATCAAGTCCATGAAGACTGTTGGAGCATTGGTAAGACCAAATGACATAACTAGGAATTTGAAGTGACCATACCAAGTTCTGAAAGCTATTTTTAGAATGTCACATTCTCTAGCTCTGAGCTGATGATAGCCTGATCTGAGGTCTATCTTAGAAAAGTAACTGGCACCCTGAAGTTGGTCAAACAAGTCATCAATTTTGGGAAGTGGATACTTGTTCTTGACTGTGACTTTGTTCAACTGATGTTAGTCAATACATATTCTGAGAGAACCATCTTTATTTCTCATGCATAGAACTGGTGAACCCTAAAGGGATACGCTGGATTTGATTAATCTCTTATCTAGATCCTTCAACTGTTCTTTTAATTACTTGAGTTTTGCTGGAGCCATTCTATATGGTGGGGTAGAGATAGGCTAAGTGTCAGGAAGAAGGTCTATTCCAAAGTCAATTTCCTATTCGGGAGGAACCTTAGAAAGATTTTTGGGGAACACATTAGGAAATTCACATGCCACTAGAACTGAATCAAGACTAGAAGTATCGAAACTAGAATCCTTAACTCAAATAAGATGATAAACACATCCCTTAGATATCATTTTTCTCGCCCTTAGGTAAGAAATAAGATGACTCCTAAGTGCTGAAGTACTACCCCTTCATTCAAGGACAAGTTTATTTGAAAACTGAAAATAGACAATTCTATTTCTATAGTCAATTGAAGAATAGCATGAATGAAACCAAACCATACTAAGAATGACATCAAAATCTGTTATCTCTAATTCTACTATGTCTATTAAAGTGACTTTTTGAGATACCATAACCGGACAATTCATGTATAACTATTAGGCTATGATAGATTTACCCACTGGGGTAGAGACTAAGAAGGGCTCTACTAGGATTTTGGGACTGACTTCAAAGTCAACAGCTACATAAGAAGTTACAAAGGACAAAGAAGCTCCTGGATCTAGCAAATCATAAATATGTAAATAATAAACTTGTAACGTACCAGTGACCATATCAAGAGAACTTTCTTGATTTTGTCTGGACTGGAGTGCATAGAGTCTGTTTAGGCGATGCTCACTGGTGGCACTGAAAGCGGCACCCTGCTGATTTGGGCGACCGAACTGAGCTGAAGGATGATTATTCTGACCTCAAGAACCTAATTGAGGGTAATCTCTGATTCTATAGCCTGGATTGTCATACCCGAAACACATATCGCTGCCAGCTCTGCAGATATCCTGATGGTTCTGCCACACTTCAGGCAAAGGTGATTTGTTCGGGTACTATAACACTACCCTAATGTTTAGGTACTGGTGCCCTATATTTAGTGCTGTATCTAAATTCCAATGCTAGAAAAATGGATGAGGATGGAACTGGAACTAAAGATTTTGGGAAAAACTAGAAACGATTTCCACCATCTGACTTAGGCTGAGCGAAGTTGAAGCTACCTGTTCTAGGCCTCTTGTCCTCTCTCTTCTTCTCCTTATTCTTAGCCTTCTCTATCTGCTGAGCATGGACAATAAGCCTGGATATATCTATTTCTTTAATCAGCATTATGGTCCTACACTGCTTGACCACACTGTTAGACACATCCAACACAAACTTACTATCTTAGATCTGCTATCTGCTAACACATGATGGGTGTATCTGGCTACTGAGTAAACTTGAGAGAATACTCCTACACTGTCATGTTTCCTTGTTTCAGATTAATAAACTCCAAAACCTTCACTTTCCTCAAATCCAGTAGGAAGAACCTATCCAAAAAAGCAGTGACAAACTCCTCCTATTCTACGGGCCCTACACCAGTGACCCTCTCTGCCTTCTACTGCTTGAACTATGAGTGAGCCACATCCTGCAATTGATATATGGCCAACTCAACACTCTCACTAGCAGGAACCCCCATAATATCTATGATTTTTTGCACCTGAACAAGGAATTTTTATGGGTCCTCATCTGACTTAAACCATGCAAATAATGGGGGATTCATTCGGGTGAAGTCTCAAATTCTAGATGCAGTAGTATTAGCCACTGGGTTGGCCTGAAAAACAGCTGGACGTTTATTCTGGGCTACCACAGAATGAGCTAGAGTGGTGAAAGCTGCACTGAATTCTGCATAGAAAATATGCTCATCTAGGGGATCTGGATGGACGGGTAGAAGAGCTGGCTGGTTTCCCGTTCTTCTTTTGTTAGTTTCTTTTGAAGGCATATTCTATAAACGAAAGATAAACTTGAATTCGACAGAGGGTTTAAATTGAGCTCATGCTCACTCACATGATATGAATATTGAAAGAAGGGAAACTTTTCCTAAAATGCCTCATAGAATCTTGTTCATAAGTATGGCGCACTGTAAACCCATGCCAAATACTCTACTAGATGTGGCTTTCAGATTTCCTAGGGCTCTGTTGAACCTTAGGCTCTGATACCAAGTTTGTAATGCCCCGAGTCTGCATCCCGAACGTCACACGATGCTCATAATCCTGAAGGACCACAAGCTAACCTATGATTGGTACCTGCTGCAATAACTGAATAATAGTATTGTAGTAATATGGAAATTAGGCCGAATCTTCCATAAGGTTCATAACTGAAATAAAATTCTGGTAAATAACTCCGACTACTTTCTGAAGGTGGAGTTGATGGGACAAGTCACTAACTAACTCCAACTACTGAAAGTGTTGAGCTACTGAAATACTAAAATGGTAAATCTATCCTTAAACTATAAGGACTCACCAGTAAGTCTGCTACTGATAAGCTAGGCTGCTAAGTACGATCAAGAGCCCGTGCGTCTAAACCTATGATATAAGACATCATAGCGCAAAAGAAAGGTATGCGTCAGTACTTTAAATGTACTGGTATGCTAAGTGAGGTAAGACTGGATGCATGGGTTCATATTCATGAACAATAACTGGCCAATTAACATGAATATAACTGAATGAAAGTACATGTATATATGAAACTGCTGTAAATACTGATTATGCAATACTATGCACATAACTACATAAACTGTAATTGAGATCATATTAAAGTGGGTACTGAGTTTTGATAACTTAATGACTGATATCTAAATTCACTGATAACTTTATCACTATTATTCGAGTGACTATTTCTGATAGTCCTGATTTTATAGAACTGAACTGAGTTATATACAGAACTAGGTGATTGTGTCTGACAGTCCTGGTTTTGTAGAACTGAATTAAGTTCTATACTGAGATCGAAACTGAAACTGTGAGAGGTAATTATCTAACCGACATGCCTCTCTATGAACTAATTGGGGTCCAACCTGTAACCCCAGTTGGAAGGGTGTCAGTACCATGCCACAAGTAAAGAAAAGTTGTTGAGTTACCCTCATCTGGTAGGTACTCCGAATGAGAATGGTGGTACCTTCAACTGGCAGCTAAGAAACCTCATTAACCCTTAACTTGCAGGTTGATGTCTCAACCTACACTGGCTACGTAGTTTTGGAATACAAGGACTGCTTCCAAGGATCACACCCTCTACTGGTAGGTGAGCCCCCATCCTTGGGTTCACTCGGTGCTGAATCCTACTCATAACTGAATAGATACTGAACTAATTTCTAAACTGTACTAATCTAGACTGAACTATTACTGATCATGTTAACTGATTGAATTGGACTGAGTTCACCGAGTTTTGTTATCTGACTGAATACATTGAGTTCTGTACTGAGTGAATACTACTAATTGTGATATTTTTGAGACTATTCTATAACTACTATAGCTCTAGGTCAACATCTAGATTTTTGGATATTTAATACCCCCAAACTCGATAGAATGGAATGTAAAGCATAACACAACCTTAAATGCATAATAATACTTGCTTACTAACAATGCATGTATTTAGATATTTTGTCAAACACTTGATATACACGAGCTTGTGCATGAATGGAGTCACATAACAACATGTCATGCTTTCACTAGTCAATTCACATAAGTATTTTAACAAACACTTAGGGAGCATAGTTATTTCATATAGCAATAAACATGTAATAATATCATGGCTACTACATTCAACTTGTAGTTCAAGAGTTCAACATGAAGATCACATACATCAACCCATAACTATCTAGTTTTCATGAAATTTGTAATAAATCATGGAATTAAACCCCAAACATCAACTCACACATGAACACAATCCAATTCCAACATGTAAATCATGAAATCATAAACTTGTTATTTTAAAAAGGGTTCTGAAACTTTCTGGGTGAAAGGAACCCATGAATGAACACCTAACATACCTTGGTAAATAAATTCGTGAAGATTGATGGTGTGTTCTTGAAGCTTGAACTTGAAATTGAATGCCCTAGGATTTGTTCTTAAAAGAAGTTTGAGAGATATTGATAGAAAGTGAATGATTTTACCCTTTGGAATGTTTAATCTCGTATTTTAGGGCTGAATGAAAGTGATAAAATAACCAAAATACCCCTCTGGAGACGGATTTTTAATTACTGAAAACGTGCCCAGCGACGCTCAGACTGATGTGCTGCATCGATGGGGTCAACACAATGCATCGAGATCATGTTGGCTCATTGAAATTTACACTGGGAGCTGTAGAAAATATTTATCGATGCGATAGGCTAAGCGATACATCGAGGTCACGTTGATCCACGTTTTGGACTCCCAAACGTGCCCCAAATGATGTTCGAAAAATCTGTAACTCGTCCAAGAACACCTACTGACATTCCTAATCATGAATCCACCAAGGTTGTAAGGATCGTAAAATAGGATCGCCAACTTATGATGGTCAAAATAATTCTAAGTATAAAAACTTAGCTAAAATTTCTAAGTCTGGGACCTCTTTTCATGCTTTAAAAGACTAAGTTAAATTTAGGATCTTATGGGGTATTACACTACATAGAGTACTGAATCAATTGACAAGAAACAAAGAGTTTAAGTTCTATCCAAGATGCAAGATAATAGGGTCTATTCATGTATGTTTTGCTGATGACCTCCTGATGTTCTAAGGGGCAGACTTAGTCTCCATTAGACTCTTAAAATAGACTTTTATACTGTTTTCTCAATATTTAGGATTGTAGGTAAACATTGATAAAATCTCTTTGTACTTTACTGGTGTTTCTGAACATCTAAAGAAGTATATCTTAGACAAAACAAGTTACGGTGCTAGTTTATTTCCCTTTAAACATCTAGAGGTCCTTATTAAAGCTAAGAAGTTGTCTGTAAAACTATGTTGGCCTTTAGTTGAAAGGATCACTGCAAAGATAAATTATTGATCTTCTAGACTTTGTCATATGCATGTAGAGTACAATTGATCTAGTTGGTGATATTTGGTATGCATTCATATTGGGCTCAATTTTCTTGATCCCACAAAATGTGTTAAAAGTGTATTGAGGCTATCTATAAGTCCTCTTTTATGGACTGATCAAGCTGAAATTTCAAAGAAAGTTTTTGTATCTTGGGACAAGATATGTCTCCCTTAATCTGTAGGTAGGCTGAATATATTCAACTTATTATTGGTAGAGCAAGGATGCAATTACTAAACACCTCTAGGCAATTGCAATGAAGAAGGATTGTTTATGGATTAGATGGTTAGTTCTTACTTAATGCAACAACCTCTTGAATTTATTCTTATACCTAAGATTCCATCGGGGGTGGTAAGGAAATTTTTAATACTAGGAAACTGTTAGTGAAAAATAATATTTAAAAGGTAACTTGATAAATAGAATTAGACAGTTACAATATGGAGGTAAATTCAGCATGAAAAAGCTTTACTTACTGCAAATTCTTCAACTTCCCAAAGCATCTTGGAAGAAGCTAATCATGCAATCTCATTGACAACCTAGACATAAATACAAGTTATGGTTAGCTTTATAAAAAATATTAGCAACAATGAACATGTTGATAAAGTTTGGTGTACAAGTCCTACAAATCTGTGTGTTTTGTGGCTTAGCTGATGAACTATTTGACCATATGTTTTTACTGCAATTTTACTAATGGTATTTGGTCTAGATTAATCAGATGGCTTGGCAAATCCAGAAATGTTGAAAGTTGACAAGTAGAGATTGAATGGCTACTAAAAGGAATGAAGAATTTTGGGTACTAAAAAATTATTGTAGCTGTGTTTAGAACATTGATATACTCAATTTGAAGGGCTAGAAACAAGCTTAGATTCAAAATCATCTGTGAAATTGTGCAGAGAAATTGCAGTCCATATTCATATAAAAGATCCTATTACTAGATGGCAAAATCATCCGACAACTCTAAATTGTTATTCTTGAAATTGTAAAGTGTGTAGTTGTTTTGCTATTGATTCCTAGATTTGGTTGTATGTTTATGATGTTAGCATTTTTTCATAATTTATGAAAGGTGATTGGTCAACGATCACCAAGTTTTATAATGACTATTTTTTTGGTGAAATAAAAATACCTATTATCCAAAAAAGAAGAAGATATTTTCGATTTTATTTAAGAAAAAAGAGTGAAAAATAAAATAATAATATATATATCATAAGATAAAATAAAGAATTATGATGTAAAGATGAAATATAAAATTTTAAAATGAAATTTAACTTGAAAAAATGCTTTTGAAAAAGAAGCAGAAGCAGTTTTTCTACTATTGGGAAAAAACAAAAAAGTTTTACTTTAAAAAAAAAAACATAAGTAGAAAATTATTTTTTCATGAAAAATATTACACACGCACTATATATATAGTACCTCCTTTTGCTGAAAATTATTCAAAAGCACTTTTGCAAGTTAATCAAACACTATTTAAAAAAAATATTTTTTTTTAGAAAAAAGCAATCCCAAACAGGCACTAAGCATTGTAATGAAATGGTACCTTCTTTTTTTATTAACAAGAAGATATTAGGGTCCCATAGATCAAGGAGAAAGCTTATAGGATTTCCTTTGGGATGGTGATTTTTGAAGAAATGGTATTATTATTAGTGAGACAAAATATAAATTTGTTATAAATGTATTTATATTACAGTGAATGTCTATAAAGATATAGTAAATATCTATCAAGATATATTGAGTATCTATCAAGATTTAGTGAGTATCATAAAGAGATGGAATGACTATCTTTTGGAGAGAAATTAAGAGAATTTTTTTCTATAAATAGAGGGATTCTTTTCATTGTAAATCATCCCTCATTCCTCGAGAGAAATAAAAAAGATCTCCAAACTTCTCTCCCTCAATTATTATCATCTTTTCTTTATTATTTCATAACGCGTTATCAATACGAGTTTCTAACTAATTGAGAAATGTACTTCAATCGATTTGGAAGTAAGCTTAACTCTAAATTGTTACGATGTGAATCCATTTAATAATACCAATATCATTATAAGGGGGCAATAATATATGTCCATATTAATTTATTTTTAATTTAACTCTAATGGTAGGATACATTAGATTTATTATATATATATTGGGGTGGTAAACAACACCCCACTTAGCCTTAATCACTTACATGTAAAAAATAATGGGATGCTGGTGGAATTTAATTTGTTATGGCAATCACTTCCTTCTCTCTCTCTATATATATGAATAATATTGGATGCTTAAAATCAAGTATTTCTATCTGTTTGAAGAATTCGCATTCAATGGTAAACATATTAGCTAGAGGCGGAGTCAAGATTTCAACTAAGAGGGTTCAAAGTTTTTTGAAGGAAAACTAGCCAAAGTGGTTCAAAATCTAATATATATATATATATATATATATAAAAAATAATTTTAGTCATGCATAAATAGTATAATTTTCTGCCAAGGGGGTTTGGCTCCCTTGCTAAAGATTGGCTCTGCCCCTGATATTAGTAGATTGTGATAAGTAAACTTGTTGAAGAATTAATTGGCAGACTTTTATAGTTTGTATTTCTTTGTACGTTCTTTCTTATTTTGGTATACTATCTCACTGCTCGAAGGGTAAAACAGTGAATTCAAATCTCATCACACCAAAAGGGTAAGACATCATATTAGAGTCTCAATGCACTATAAGAATAAGATGTTGGGTTCAAGTCCCATCAATATATGCTTAAGATTCCTTCACATAGATAAGTGATTGAGTTTTAATATTAGTGCACTCTGTTGATGATATTACGATGACCAAGGCAAAACAACAGATTTTTGGTGAAAAGTCATAAAACCTATCTCATTGAATATGCTCTATTTCCTGACATAAATGTGGCAGCAGTGTATAATATATCTAAAATATGACAAGCAATCATATATATAAATATGAGTATGAAGGAACAAAATGATAATAATCAAAAGTGAGAACACAAACTTATTATGATTACAATGAAAGATATGTTGGAGATTCTCTACATCATATGTATGTCTTGATTTACTTTGAAAGTAACAATTTCATTAAAGAGGCTATTAGCTATCATAATTTGATATGCTTAAGGTACAATTATATTCTATTTCTGGAAAATGAGAATTTTGATTGTTATAAATATAGATCTATACCTTGAGGGTGAATGTGATCGTATTTAGTAACGCTTATAAATTTGAACGTGTTTTTGGTTGTAGAGATATCACAACCCACCTCTAAAAGAGGTTGAATAATAGAGAAAAGAAATATTTTGAAATTTACTCAAGAAAATTGCATAGGTCATAGTAAACTTAGAGTTTACTAGTAAAGATAATTTTATCAATTGGTGTGAATAATTTTGCCATTTAAAAAATGTGCATATTGAGTATCGAGCAGGTAATGAAGAACTAGAAGGTTCTTCAATAATTCTATATGTTGATTGATCTCATGATAAGTTGATTGGATTGGATAATGTTGGGATTGGATATCCTAAAATTCTAAAAAGTACAAAAGGTGAATAGAGCCCGTACACCTATCATGTGATATATTTCATAGATGCATCAATATGATGATCATATGTGAGTTTATTGTCAATTTGCAGTTTGAAATTCATAAAGTTACTTTCTTAATGTAAATTATGTTTAGAGTATAATGTCATGACTCGAACCAGGGTCTAGTCGTGACGAGTATCCCAAGTCCAACAAAGATCAGAGACCACCCCCTGCACCTAGCCAAACAGAGCATAATACCCCCAACAACGGATGAATTCCAAGCATATAACAAGATAGCATAAGAGAAGCTCAAAGAATTTAAGACATGTCTATAACCAATAACTGACAACTGACCAAATAAACCAACCACACCACCCAAGTCCGCAGTAATTCATAAAGCCTTCTAACAAAACCAAAATCAATAAAGTGTTGGGATATGCCCCCGACTCTAAAAATGACAAGGACGATTATAATGTTAATATGAACTCTTCAATTCTAGTCTATGAAAAGAAATCGATAAAATGACCAAGTCTTCCAGAGAATGGAAGCTCACCACTTCACCACCAACGACCGATGAATCGAGTTAATCCACTTAAAACTGCGTAAGAAAAGTTGAAGTATCTCTAATGCCTTGGTTAATTGCTTCCCATCTACACACAGGCAACTCAATTTCTTTAGACAACCTACTGGGTCTTAAGTGTTCCATCTTCACTTGTTGATAAACCATACACTTAGCCATAAAATTGGCCATATCCATCTTCAGGTTATTCTACCAATAAATTTCTCACAAAACATGGTACATTTTTGTCAAACCAGGATGAATAGTGTACCTCAACTCATGAGCCTTGGCCAATATCCTATCATGTAGCCCATCAACATCGAGAAAAGATTACCTTAGCACACAGAGATGACTTCACCTCCTATTGCACCATTACACACTATCTTCAGTCCAAAAGACAAAATTTAAGACTAGCCAAATAATGAATGTCCTTTGCTAACTCTCGCTTCTCCTCATCCACATAAGATAAGCTTCCCATAGACAACCTGCTAAGAGCATCAGAAACCACGTTATCCTTACCTGGATGGTAGTAAAGACTCATATCATAGTCCTTGAGAAACTCAAGCCATCTTCTTTGAATAAGATTTAACTCCTTCTGGGTGAACATATATTGTAAATCTTATAGTTTGAAAAGATGTAAACATGAACCCTGTACAAATAATGACGCCAAATTTTCAAAGAAAAGACCACCGCCAACAACTCCAACTCATGAGACAGAAAGTTATTCTCATGCACCTTCAACTGCCTAGAAGCATAAGCAACAAACTTACTATGCAGTATCACATACAACCCAGTCCCACCTAAGACACATCACAATAAACAACAAAACTACTAGTACCCTAGGGCAGGGTCAAAACTAGAGCCGAAGTTAACTTATTTTTCAATTTCTCAAAACTACCTTCATAAGCATCGAATCATAAGAACTTCACCTTTTTCTGAGTCAACTTAGTAAATGGGCTAGCAATAGAAGAGAAAATTCTTATAAACTTTGATAGTAATTGGCTAAACCCAAGAAGCTTTGAATATTGGTTGGGGTCGTGGGTCTAGGCCACTTCTTAACCATCATAACTTTTTGTGGATCTACCATGATTTCTTTAATAGAAACAATATGACCCAGATAGGTGTAAGACCCTGCAACATCCTAGTCAGTTCAGTCCAATATAGCATGCCAAAAGAGGCCCTAGACTTACAAAATTCGCTAAGTGTTGACACTTAATCTCATTTTTGGCCTCGATATTTCAATGGCATTATTTATGATCTTTACGACCTTAAATTGTTGAGTTTTAAATTGGTACATGATCAGGGATGTCAATAGGTCATATTGGGTGAGTTTTGAAAATTTTAGACATCATTTGAGTCATGTTTGGATGGCCAAAATAGCAAGCCAATGCAAACTTAATGTGTCGCGTTGGCTATCGTGTCGACAGTATTGACGCAGAGCATTGGCAATCACGTCGACACCATAGATACGGTGCCTCGCTGGGAACATTTTGCTCATTAAATTTTGACTTTCCAAGGGCAATTAGGTCCCTTTTCCCTCACCCAATTCAGCCAAAACATGAAATTAAACCAACTAAAGGGAAAAATTCACTCATTATCTCAAAAGTACTCTCAAGAACAAAGTTCTAGTTTCTTCAAGTTCAAGTCCAAGTCCCAAGAATTCACCACAAGTCCCATAAAATCAACAATCAAGGTATGTTAGGTATTCATCCTTGGGTCTTCTTCCACCCTTGGAGTTCAAAAACCCCTTTTAAAACTCTAAGTTTTTAGATTCATGATTTACATGCACAAATTAGGTTGTATTCATGTTTGTGTTGTTGTATGAGTTTCAATTCGCGATTTAATTATAAGTTTCATGAACATAAGAGAGCATGTATGTTGATTGATGTAATTTCCATGTTAAAACCCTTGAAATTGTAAGTTTAAGTTGTAGTCATGATGCTTATGTGTTATTCATTATCATGTACATTAATCATGCTCCCCAAGTGTTTGATAAAATGTCCCTATGAGTAAATTATGCATGGTAACCTATTGTTGTATTGCTAAAGTTGTGATATAAGTTTATCTATTATGCTATCGAGTCTTGGGGTATTTATTACCCAAAATATAACTGTTTACTTAGTTGCAGTAGTTATAGAATAGTCCCAGTAAAGGTTAAGAACGGTAGTACTCAGTCAATTTACAAAACTCAGTAAACTCAGTCCAGTTCAGTCAGTCAACATGATCAGTGTCAGTTCAGTCAAGCCTAGTACAATCTAGTGATCAGTTCAGTGTTGATTTAGTTGGGAGTAGGATTCAGCATCGAGTGAACCCTTGGATGAGGGCATTCCTGCCAACAGAGGGTTTGACCCTTTGTAGCAGTCCTTGTGTTACAGAACTACGTATCCAGCACCGTGCCAGACTAGGGTTGACGCCATTATATATATATATATTTCATGAGTCTTCCTGCCATATTAAGGTTGACCCAGTATTTTTAGTATCCCGTGGACAGGTGCTAACACTCTCCCAACTGGGGTCATAGGTTGGACCCCAAATCAGTCCATATGGGGGTATGTCGGTTAGATAAACACTCCCACTGTTATAGTTCAATCTCAGTATTCAGTAAAGAACTAAGTCAGTTCTACAGAACCATGGCTATCAGTTATCAGTTACTCAGCCATCAGAATTTAGTACTCAGTTTTAGTATAATCTCAGATACACGATGTATATCTATATGAATAGTATTGCATGTTCAGTATGTTTAGTAGTTCTAGTTTTGAATGTACTCACATCTGTTACTTCGTTAGGTTCATTCAGTCAGTTATCATCTCATGCATATAAACCTATGTATATTAGCCTTACCTCACTTAGCATACTAGTACATTCTATGTACTGATGCATACTCTCTCTTTTGCACTATGATATCTTATATCATAGGTTCGGACACTTAGGTTCTTGACCGTACTTAGCAGCTCTAAATATTAGTAGCAGATATAGTGGTGAGTTCTTATATTTCAAGGACAAAGTTTATCTATTTCAGTATTTTAGTAGTTATTTAAGTTAGAGTTATTGGGGGTTTGTCCCATCAACTCCATATTCAGACAGTTAGAGGCTTTCAGGCTAGCATATCCAGTTATTTAGGTTTTTAGATGTTATTATTAGTTATACTCAGTCATTATTTTAGTATTTTAAGAACCTTATGACATTTTTAGATTTCTTCCGTATATATATTTCAGTATTATGTTCAGTGCTTACAGCAGGTACCAGTCATGGGTTAGCTTATGGTCTTTTGGGATTGTAAGCACCATGTGACACCCCGGGTGTTATCTCGAGACATTACAAACTTGGTATCAGAGCTTAAGGTTCTAAAGAGTCCTAGGGAGTCTGAAAGCCGCATCAAGTAGAGTCTTGTGCATGGGTGTGTACTGCGCCACACTTATGGACAAGAGACTATAAGGCATTTTTAGGAAAAATTTCCCTTCTTTCAGTGTTCATATCATGCGAGTGAGCATGAGCTCAAGTTAAACTCTCTAACTAGTCCAACTTTTCCTTTCGTTACAGAGCATGCCTTCCAGAATGACCAACGAAAGAAGGATTTGGAACCAGCCAACACCTCTGCCCGTTTAGAAAGATCCCCTGAATAAGCATATATTTCATGCTGAATTAAGAGCAGCTTTCACCATTCTAGCCCATTCTATAGCAGCCCAAAATGAACGCTCAATTGCTGTTCAGGCCAACCCAGTGGCCAATACAGTTGTAGCTAAAATTTAAGAATTCACCCGAATGAACCCTCCTTCATTTTTAGGGTCTAAGTCTGAGGAGGACCTAAGAAATTACTTGACATGGTGCAGAATGTAATAGACATTATGGGGGTAACTGCTAGTGAGAGTGCTAAGTTAGCTGTTTATCAGTTATAGGATGTGGCTCATATATGGTTTAAGTAGTGGAAGGTAGATAGGGGCACAAATACAGGGCCCATAGAATGGGAAGAGTTTGCTACTGCCTTTCTAGATAGGTTCTTTCCATTCAAATTAAGAGAGGATAAGGTGTTAGAGTTTATCAATCTGAAGCAGGGCAGCATAACAGTGAAGTAGTATTTCCTTAAGTTTACTCAATTGGCCAGGTATGCACTTCATGTGGTAGCTTATAGCAGGTCTAAGATGAACAAGTTTATTTCTGGTGTGTCTGATAGTATGGTCAAGGAGTGTAGAATTGTAATGCTGATTAAGGAGATGGACTTGGCTAGGTTGATGGTCCATGCTCAGCAGATTGAGGAATAGAAGACTAAGGAGAAAGAGAGGGAAAATAAAAGGGCTAGAATAGGTAGCTTTAGTTTCACCCAGCCTGAGTAGGAGAGTGGTAATCATCCTCAGTTCCACCCAAAATCTTCAGTCCCATCTCTTTCATTAGCTAGTGCTCCGGTGCCTAAATTTAGAAATGGTAATAAGGATAGGGTGCGAGGCTCTAAATCTCAGGGTAGTGTTAGAAGTGCTTGAACAAATCCTTTTCGTCAAAATTATGGTAGAAATCATCAGGGTATTTGTAGGGCTGCAGCGGTATGTATTTCGGGTATGGTAAACCAGGTCATAGAATCATAGAGTTCCCTCAGGTGGGTTCATAGATTTAACATAATCGTCCCCCAACTCAGTCCGATCGCCCGTCTCAGCAGGGTCCTGCTTCCAATGCCACCACTGGGCAATGCCCAAATAGGCTCTATGCACTCCAGTCCCAATAGGATCAGGAAATTTTTCCTAATATGGTCACTGGCACGTTATTACCATTTACATGTTTATGCTTTGCTAGATCTAGGAGCTTCTTTGTCCTTTGTAACTTCTTATATAGCTGTCAACTTCAGAGTCAGTCTCGAAATTTTAGCAGAATCTTTCTCAGTCTCTACCTCAGTAGGTAAATCTATCATAGCTCGATGGGTATACAAGAACTGTCCAGTGTGGTATCTCAGAAAGTTACTTCAGCAGACTTAGTAGAGTTAGAGATAATGGATTTTGACATCATTCTTGGCATGGATTGGCTTCATTTATGCTATAACTCAGTTGATTATAGAATCAGAGTTATCTATTTTCAGTTACTAAATGAACCTATCCTTGAATGGAGGGGTAGTACCACAATACTTAAGGGTCAACTCGTTTCATACATTAGAGAGAGAAAAATGATATCCAAGGGGTGTGTCTATCATTTGGTGCAAGTGAAAAACAAGAGTTCTGAGACTCCTAACCTTGATTAGTTCCAGTCTTAAGTGAACTCCCAGATATGTTTTCCGAAGATCTCCCCGGAGTTTCCCCCGAAAGAAAAATTGACTTTGGAATAGACCTTCTTCCTGATACTCAGCTCATCTCTATTCTGCTTTACAGAATGGCTCTAGATAAACTTACAAATTTAAAAGAATAGTTGAAATACCTTTTAGACAAAGGATTTATTAGGCCCAATGTATCTTCTTGGGGTGCACCAGTTCTATTCATGCGAAAAAAAGATGGTTCTCTTAGAATGTGTATATGCTACCATCAGTTGAACAAAGTCATCATTAAGAATAAATACCCACTTCCTATAATCGATGACTTGTTTAATATTTGACCAACTTCAGGGTGCCAATTAATTTTCTAAGATAGACCTCAGATCCATCAATCATCATCTCTGAGTCAAAGAATGTGACATTCCAAAAATATCTTTTAGAACTCGGTATGGTCACTTTGAGTTTTTAGTCATGTCATTTGGTCTCACCAATGCCCCTGCTGCTTTTATGGACTTAATGAACTACGTGTTCAAGCAGTACTTGGACATTTTATTTATAGTCTTCATAGATGACATCCTTGTCTACACCCGCAGTGAACATGATCACGTAAACCATCTCAGGATAATATTACAAACTCTTAGATCCCATCAGTTTTTCACCAAATTCAGTAAGTGAAAATTTTAGCTAAGATCAGTAGCTTTCCTTGGTCATATCATTTCCAATGATGGCATTAGAGTTGATCCTCAAAAGACTTAAGCAGTGAGAAACTGGCCGAGACCTATCTCTCTATCAGATATCAAGAGTTTCTTGGGTTTGGCTGGCTATTACCGATGGTTTGCTGAAGGATATTTGTCTATTGCATCCCCCATGTCAAGATTGACTTAGAAGAAAGTCAAGTTTCAGTGGTCAGATTCTTATGAGAAGAGTTTTCAGGAGTTAAAGACTCGACTCACTACAACCCCAATTTTGACCTTGCCCAATGGTTTAGATGGATTTGTTGTATATTGTGATGCTTCCAAAATTGGCTTGGGGTGTGTTTTAATGCAAAAGGGTAAGCTTTTGGCCTATGCCTCTAGAAAACTTAAGCCTTATGAAAAGAATTATCCCACCCATGATCTTAAGTTAAGAACCATCGTGTTTACCTTAAAGATTTGGAGGCACTATTTGTATGGAGTGCATGTTGATGTATCCATAGACCAAAAGAGTCTGCAGTATGTATTTTTGCAGAAAAACCTAAACTTGCATCAGAGAAGATAGTTAGATTTATTGAAAGATTATGACATGAGCATTCTGTATCATCTGGGAAAGGCCAATGTAGTGGAAGATGCCCTCAGTAGGTTATCCATGGGTAGTGTTACTCATGTTGACCTATAGAAATTATTTCAGGAAATTCATCAGCTTGCCAGACTAGGTATCCATTTGGTTGATTCGACTGAGAGTAGTGTGTGAGTGCAGAATAGTTTGGAGTCTTCTTAAGTTTCTGAGGTAAAATAAAAGCAAGACACAGATCCCAGTTTAGTTAAGCTGAAAGAGTCAGTCAGAGACCATAAAGTGGAGGTTTTCTCTCAAGTCAAACCAAGAAACAACACCAAAAACTCGAAGTGACCATATCAGGTTCGGAAAGCAGTCTTAGGGATATCCACTTGCCTAATTCTCAACTGATAGTAGCCCGACCCAAGATCAATCTTAGAAAAGTACTTAGCTTCCTGAAGCTAGTCAAATAGATCATCAATCCTAAAAAGTGGTTACTTATTCTTTACAGTCACCCTATTCAACTGATAGTAATCTATACACATCTACGGGACCTATTTTTTTTACGCACAAAAAGAACCAGAGCACCCCACGAAGAAACACTAAGGCAAATAAAACCCTTATCTAGAAGATATTTCAACTGCTCCTTAAGTTCTTTCAGCTAAGTTGGAGCCATTCTATAGGGAGGGATAGTGATAGGACGAGTGTCTGGTAGAAGATCAATCTTCAAATCAATCTCCCTATCAGGAGGAACTCCAAGAAGATCATTTGGAAACACCTCGGCAAACTCACAGACTATAGGGATCGATTGCAAGGAAGGATCTTCGGATCTAGAATCCTTAACATGCACTAACTAGTAGAGACACCCCTTGGAAACTAATTTCTAGGCTCTAAGATAAGAAATAAATCTTTCTTTGGGCACTAGGGAACTATTTTCTCTCTTAACCACCAGCTCATTCGAGAATAAAAAACTAACCCTTTGGGTCCAACAGTCAAGAGACGTATAGCACAAGTGCAACCAATCCATTCCCAAAATCATGTCATATTCTAACATTTCTAATTCAATCAGGTCCACAAACGTCTCCCTACAATGAATGGATACCACACAACCCCTATAGACTCTTCTAGCCATAATAGAGGCATCCACTAGGGTAGACCCCAAAAAACGCTTAGGAATACACTCATGTACTTCATAAACTGGCCAACTCTATTGTCCCATAAGAACTCACAGCAACACCAACAAGACCCGACTGACGTAACTAAAATATCACTAATTGGGTAAACAGATGAATGGAATGGCGAAACTCAACATTGGTAATATCTTCTGGAGATGACCGAGAAGGAGTGTTACCAGTGAGAGAAGGATCAGTGTGAACCTGTAAAACTAAACTAGGGCAATCAGAAACTGCATCCCTAGACCAGGTCTAAACTCCCTGAGTAGGAAGAGCCCTGTCCACATTGTCCTCAAGCGGTTCAAAGGAGTTTCCAAGAGCATCAGATCTTCTTAGAGGCATGATCTGAAAAGAAAACATATGGGAATTAAATGAGATTTCAAGATCTTAGACTCTATAGCACAAAATAGAACAATAAAAAGGTAAACATTACTAAATGCCTCGCAGCCCCTCTCTTATAAGGGTAGCTCACTACACACCCATAAAAGAGATTCTACTTGACATGACTTTGTGGATACCCAATACACCAAACATGGGCTCTGATATCAACTTTGTCATGACCTGAATCAGGTCCTAGCCATGACGGTTATCTCAAGTCCAAAAAGCACCGTAGACCACCCTCTTCACCTAGCTAAATAGAGAATAATCCTCTAATAGTGGATAAATTCCAAACATATAACAAGATAGTAGAATATAAGCTCAAAGAATCTAAGACATTTCTATAACTGATAACCGACAACCGACCGAAAAAACCAACCAACATCACCCAAGTCCACAGTAATCCACAAAGCCTTCTAGTAAAATCGAAATTAATAAAGTATCGGGACATACCCCTGACTCTGATAATGACAAGGACAATGATAATGTTAATATAAACTCTTCAGTTCTAGTTTATAAAAGAAAATTAATGAAATGACCAAGTATTTTAGAGAATAAAAGCTCACCACTTCGCCACCAACGACCGACGAAATCAAGCTGATCCACCTAACACTGCATAGGAATAGTAAAAGTGTCTCTGGAGCTTGTATATAATGTTAAAAAATGGTTAGTGGGTTCAACACTAGCATGTAACTTAGGGGTCGGGGATAAAATAATGTCATGACCACTCAAGCCAATGCATATAATCATATATACATATAAATATGTCATTCCAGGAAAGGGAATGAGAATTAGCATGACGTAGAACTTTATCCTAGACTATGTAGCACAACCATTATAAACAGGCACCCACGGGCTATATGGATTTAGCTTCCCCTGCTGAAAGGGCCCCAGTATATGTTAGCCGCATGAGTCAGAGATATCAAATAATACCAGGGTATGCCCCAACCCCGCATCAATCCAATACACAAATATATCAATAGTTGAACTATGCACACAGGTCATTAAGGCCGAACCTCATGTCAGCAAACACAAGTTTCTAGTACAAGTCATCTATGACCCACACCTTTATAGCTTCGCTACATAATCCCCATTAAGCCCATTTTAAAGCAAGTTTCACATAACCCATTTATTTAAAAATGAACCAACCATTAAGGCACACCATAGGTATCGTCATACCCTTATACTTGCAAGCTTATCTCTATGCCATAATAGTCACCTTAACTTGGGATAATACCTTGACTCCCTTTGTTCATTAAATCAAATCATAGCCAATAAGGCTTTCAAAATACATGTTTATTGTTTAATCATTAATGCAATGCAACATCATAGGTGAGTAAGTCAAACTAACTGGCAATTTCACAATCCAAAGTAATTTACACAAGTGGGTTGAGGGGACATAATTATTCAAAAACCAATTCCAATTTCAAAATACCAATTTTGGCGGAAATATGACCCCTTAGTTTATTAACCATTCCCATGTAACTCATAGGTAATGCATAATAAATCATGGGAAAATAATCTTAGAATCAATCATATCAAAACCCTTAACCACATCAAAACCCACATTCAAAACCATACAATTAAAATATTTAAATACATGTCTTTGATAAAGTAATAATTGGGGAAGAGTAACATACCTGAAATATCAGAAGTTATAAAGGGAATTAGCCCTTGAGAGCTCTAATTGATGAACTTCTTGGAAACCCTAAGTATCTTACTTAAGAGAATTTAGAGAGTTTGAGAGTGTTTTTGATTGTGTTATGAATGATAAATAACCCCGTAAAGTGCTTTATAGTCATGGGGTTCAAGCAAGGAAAAGGGGGAATTGACCAAAAATCCCTTAATAAGAAGACTAGAAATCAACTGCCCAGTCACTCCGAGCGACCTTACAACTCGTAGGGTCACCTTACAGCTCGTAAGGTCCCACTCATAGTTTAGATAGTGTCCATGATCACCAACACTGGCTAGTATATGAGTCATACCATATGAATCGTACTCAGTCATAATGAATCGCATAGTCCAGTCGTCATCAAAGTAGAACCAATTGGGCATCACACTAGTTAGGCTACAAAAGGCACCATACGACTCATTATGAGACCCTACGAGTCATTGTCAAGATAGAAACTCTAGGACACCATACTATCCAGGCTACGATTGGCTCTATAAGACCCATTAAGACTCCCACGACTCGTAAAGGGAGTAATAATGTGGGCAGTGAGGATAAGATTTTAGAAAGTTTCAAAGACCAAAAATCTGGGGTGTTACACATAATTTTCAGATTATGTAATCAAGATAATTCATCTTGATAATGCTGGTCTAGTGTTGAATGCCTTTGATAAATAGCTGAACCATTGATTATAAGAACAAAGCTTCATGTGTTAGTCTAAAATATAACATATTGAATACAAAAGTACTATTATGAACCAAATCAATAAATTGTGATTAATTCCCCTCAATGTTGGTTCTGAGTCAGGAACCACACATTATTTATCTAATAGTTTTGATATGTGGTATACAACTAATGGATATACCATGATGCACAAAGATGGATTCCTCAAAAAAGATAAACGATAAATGTTAGTTTTTTGAAATGTTAGTTTCCTAACATAAAAGGGATATTATAAGTAGCTATGAAATATTTTAGGAATTATCATTAAATACTCAGTCAAAAGATAATTCAAGTCAAATGGTAGGAGCATTTGCTGACCCCAAATTAATTTCAAAATTTAGCTGCAGTTGCTCTTCTTGTATGTCATTGAAGGACAAAATCTACATCATACATGAAGCGTGGTAAACCTAATTGGTTTTAAATGCAATAATTCTTGAAATAAAAGAAGAAAATAATTATAATAAGAAGGAAATGTGCTCTTCAATAGTACGACATAACACTTCATGAAACTTTATGAGAGGTTCAAGTACCTGAAAATAATAAAGTGACGAGATCTCAAAAAGTTATGCCTTATTGCAAACCAATACAAATGATGTAATTTCGACGATATCTTTGATACAACATGATGCAATATTGAATAATATTATAAGGATCTAAATTCTATGTTTATTTAAGCACGCTGACATAGAAATATTTATCAAGTGACATGAAAGGATGCATCTTAATAAGCATAAAACTTATTTGATTTGCAGTCCAGACACTAGATGTCATACATGAAATGTTGAATATTGTAAGTTGACAAAATCTATATGAAAATTTTTGAAGGGTCAAAATGTCTGACGTATATAAAAGTTTTTGTAATACTTATGTATAATTATTATATCGGATAAATATATGATTCGAATATTATTGAAACTCTCGGAGAGTTTTTAAAAGCAATAGATTATCTGTTGAAAGAAGTTGAAATGAAAAATATGCAGAATTGAATTGGTCATGAACTACCATATATTGTTCAATTGATGTATTTATACATCTTGTTATAAATTATGAACATGAAATAGTTTACTCTTATATGGATATGCCGAAATAAGATCACTTACATATGGAAAATGAAAGGCCCCATATAAATGTGTTTACCCTAACAAATATTCTCAAGTTTTTTAATATACAGGATATTCATTCAATCGACATAAATGTTCGATATAGACATATTATCCATTATAAAGAAGGGATACTGCATACCAAATTATTTTATATGACAATCAAGTTATGTTAAGATAATAGCTATTCATGAAAAAAATTGAGAAATGTGTGTAATTGTGGCCAATGATATATTTTGTTCAAGAAAACTATGGTTAGATATGCCCACTTATATAAAGATGTTGTATGAGCATAAAAAACTAATGGAAGGATTCATAAAAGAGATAGAATGAAGTATATCTTGTCCTACACACATAAGCTCAATAAAATGGTGATATCAATTTCCAACAGATTTATTTGAGTGATAATATTAATGATTATTCACAAAATGTCTACCATCTTAGGAAGATAGTGCACAAATTAGATTGTGAAGATTCAAGATTCTGAATTGATGTTTTTATGAAGGGAAGCCAATACACACTATACCTTTTTAAGGTTTTAGCCCATTAGCTTTTCCTTGTAAGGTTTTTAGTGAAGCAGCCAAAATGCATATTATTAGATATGTGTATTCTTTTTTCTTCACTAGATTTTTTCCCACTGGGTTTTTCTAGTAAGGTATTAGCGAGGCACACTATCTATCAGCTAGACATTCAAGAAAGAGTATTATAAATGTATTTATATTATAGTGAATGTCTATCAAGATATAGTTAATATCTATCAAGATAAATTGAGTAACTATCAAGATTTAGTGAGTATTGTCAATAAATGAAATGTCTATCTTTTGGAGATAAATTAGGAGGAATTTTACCTATAAATAGAGTGGTTCTCTTCATTGTAAATCATCATTTATTTCTCAATAGAAATAAAAGAGTCTCCTCTTTTCTCCCCATCTATTATTTTTGTCTTCTTTATTAGTTCATAAAAAAATTAATTTATGAAGGTATTACTATCACGACCCGAGGTTACCCCTAGTCGCGACAACGGTGCTTATAGTCACAAGTGAATACAAGCTAACCCATGAGTTGGTACCTTCCGTGAGCACTGAATAATATAATGGCAATAGACCTACATGGAAAATAACTGATAAGGACATAAGATTTAGATACTAAAAATACAGCTGAATTCACAAATCTAAAAACATCTATCAAGACTGATAAAGCTGCTAAAACTAATTGATTGTCTGAATGTCTAAAAAGCCTCTAACTGACTGACTGTGGAGTTGATGGGACAAACCCCCAACTAAATCCAAATTACTATATTAAAGGAATACTAAAATATCTGAATGAAAGATAAACTTTTCTCCAAAGAATAAGGACTCACCACTGCTCCTGCTGCTGTAATGCTAAACAATCTAAGCATGGTCCGGAAACTGAGCATCCAAACCTATGATATAAGACATCATAGCACAAATAAAAGTATACGATCAGTACTTTGAATATACTGATATATGAGATGAGGTTAGGCTAAAATACATGGGTTAACTGTGCATAAATATAATGACTGACTGAATAGCATAATATAATTGAGCATGCATGCATGGAAATTTAAATACTGAGAATGCAAGACCAAACACATAATGTTTATGAAATAATCTGTAAACTGGATTACTAAAATCTGATAACTAAATAACTAGAAATCTGTATGCTATGGTCAATCAAACCTAAACTGAGACTGTGAGAGGTATTATCTAACCTACATACCCCAATCTAAGCTAATTAGGGTCCAACATGCACCCCAGTTGGAAGGGTATCAGTACCATGCCATGGGTACTAATATGTGGCTATGTGGATCCACTCAACTGGTGTCCCGAAGGACTAGAGAGTCAGTCCTAAACTGGCGGGTGACCCCTAAGAGAATGTCAGTCCTAAACCGGTGGGTGACATCTCAGAGAATGTCATTCCTAACCTATAGGGCGATATCTCATAATCCTATGTTGTCTACGTAGTTTTGGAACTTAGGGACTACTTCTAAGGACCCAGTCCTAGCTGGCCGGTGAGCCCCCATCCTTAGGTTCACTCGGTGCTAAATCTTACTCCCAACTGAACTGGCACTGATTACTGAACTAAACTAAGCTTAATAAGAAAAACTGATCATAATAATTGACTGAATTATAATGCCCTGGTGTATTTGAAGTCATTCTGAAGATACTGAAATTATGTAAATAGCTAAGTATCGGGTATTCATAACCTTTCAGTACTAAATGAAAATAAGAATAAGGACATATAAAAACTTTAAAACCATAGTAGGAAATCCTTGTTCAAAATCCAACACTTAGGCATTTCATCAAACACATGAGAGTCATGAACTTAAGCATGGGAATAGGTAAATCATGTGATAATAACATAGTTACAATACTAAAATCATGAATTAAGTTCTTAAATGACAGGAGTTCAATATTCAAAGCATGCAATGGCTCATTCCATCGAAAACACGTGTAATCATAACTTGAAATCAAATTATCAAGATGTTCATGGGTATAATTCAACTTAATCATTTAAAATTCATAATTTAAAACATAAAAAGGGATTCTTGGAATCCATGGGTGAAAAGGGACCATGGATGAACATCACACATACCTTAAACCCTTAAGCTTGAAAGAGAAACACCAATTTTGATGCTTTCTTGAAGTTTCTTGCATTGGAGAACTTAAATTCTTGGTTTCGTCGGAGAGAAAGTAATGGAATTTGATGATCTTGGGGAGGGTGAGGGTTTGTTTTTGAGAGAAAATTGGAGAAGATTGGAAAATAATGCCCTAACGTGTATTATAATTCGTGATTTGATGAACTGGGTCGAGGGAAAAAGACACAATTACCCCCAGGAAATTAAATTTGCAACTAAAGTGTGAATTGCCTGCTCACCATGATGCGGTGTACCTTTCATCGCTATAAGCACCGCAACGCATCCCTATCACTATGAGCTACTGGAATCATGATCTAAACAAGACTCAATCCTCATCCAAAAAATACAAAACTTCTCCGAGACATGCACCTTACACCTCTGAACATGAATTAACTCAAAAACCAATGTCTCAGGGTCGAAAAGACCAATTTTAAAAACATCAAAGTTAAGGGGCCTTAAAAATTAACAAAGTCCCCACTACTTAGTGAAATTTTCAGGCTTTAAGCCTCTTATACATGCAACTAGTAGATAAACTGAACTAAGAATAGTATAGGGTATTACAATATCTTTACCTTGGGAATATTCGTCCTCGAATAAGACTGATTAGGCTGAGAGTTCTTATATAAGGCAACTGAGATCACATACTGAACATACACATCTAGATACATGATTACATGACTGAGTCTAAAACATGATACATGACTGAAATAAATTTGTCAATGCATACAATGACATAAATATGATCACATAGCTGGAACTGAGAATGGAAAAGAAACAATCTAAGAAAAACTGTTACCTTAAGCTGAGTTTGAGTTTGCAAAGAAAAGATGAGGGTACTTGGTATGCATATCTGTTTCTGCTTCTAATGTGACTCCCTCAACGGACTGATTTCGCCAAAGAACTTTGACCAAGAGAACTTCTTAGTTCCTTAGTCTTTGAATCTAACGATCAAGGATCTCGACTAGGATTTTTTCATAAGAAAGGTTATCCTGAACATCTATGCTTTCTAAAGGAACTATAACAGCTGCATCACCAATACACTTCTTTAACAAGGAAACATGAAACACTGGATGCACTGATACCAAATCCACAGGCAACTCAAGTTCATAAGCTACCTTTCCAAAATAACTCAAAATTCTATAAGAGCGAACATATCGTGGACTAAGCTTTCCTTTCTTGCCAAATCTCTTTACTCCCTTTATGGGAGAGATTTTCAAATACACCAAATCCCCAACTTGAAACTCAACATCTCTTTTTCTCACATCTATATAGGATTTCTAATGGCTTTGGGTTGTTTTAAGCCTCTACTTAATCAACTGAACCTTCTCCATTGCATTAAATACCGAATCGGGTCCTATCAAAGCAGCTTCACCTGTCCCAAACCAACTAATAGAAGATATACATATCCTCCTACAGAGAGCCTCAAACGGAGCTATTTGAATACTAGAGTGATAACTGTTATTTTAGGAAAACTAGATCAAAGGTAAGTGATCATCCCAACTACCTTTGAAATCAAGAACACACGCTCTCAACATATTCTCTAGGGTCTGAATGCTCCTCTCCGCCTAACCATCTGTCTGAGAATGAAAAGCTGTACTGAGATGGACTTGGGTACCAAGACCCTTCTGAAAAGTCTTCCAAAAGTAAGAGATAAATTGAGTACCTCTATCTGAAATGATAGATAATGGACTCCATGCAACCTAACCAACTCTCTAATATAGAGCTTGGCGTAGTCCTTGGCTGAATAAGAAGTATGAACTAGCAAAAAATGAGCTAATTTGGTCATTCTTTCTACAATAACCCTTATCAAATCATACTAGCGACATGTATATGGTAAACCCATCACAAAATCTATGTTTACCTCTTCCCACTTCCAAGTGGAGATGCTAAACTCTTACAATATGCCACTAGGCCTCTAGTGCTCAACCTTAACTTGCTGACAATTAGAAAAATTAGCTACAAACTCTATAATATCTCTCTACGTACCACTCTACCAATAGATTTCTCACAAATCACGGTACATCTTCGTTGCTCCTGGGTGTAAAGAGTAGTGCGCACCATGCGCTTCTGTCAAAATTTATTGTCCCAAACCATCAACACATGTCTACCCTAACATCGCAACACACCATCTTTCACTTGGGAGAAAACCTCTATCTTCTGATCTCTAATTGATTCCTTCAACTTAATCAAACTGGAATCCCTATCTTGCTTTTCTTTCACTTCGATAACCAAAGAGGATTCTGAACCATTCTAAACCCATATACTACCCTCAGCTAATTCAACCAACTGAACATCTTATCTAGTGAGCTGATGAACCTATCTGACTAGCTTCCTCTTATCATCCTAAACATGAGAAACACTACCCATGGACAATCTACTAAGGGTGCCTGCCACCACATTGGCCTTGCCTGACTGATACAATACCCTCATATCATAATTTTTTAACAACTTAAGCCATCTTCTATGATGAATATTTAAATCTTTCTATGAAAATACATACTGCAAACTTTTGTGATACGTGAACACATCAACATGAACTCCATAAAGATAATGCCTTCGTATCTTTAAGGCAAAAACAACAGCTGCCAACTCAAGATCATGGGTTGGGTAATTCTTTTCATGAGGCTTAAGCTGTCTAGAGGAATAGGCTATGACCTTACCTCTCTGCATCAATACACAACCAAGACCAACTCTGGAAGCATCATAATGAACAACAAACACATATAAACCATTTAGTAATGTCAAGATTAGGCTGAGGTAAGTCGAGTCTTCAACTCTTAAAAACTCTTCTCGAAAAAATCTAACCACTAAAACTTGACCATCTTCTGAGTCAATTGAGATATGAGGGACGCAATAAATGAAAACCCTTCAACAAACCATCGGTAATAGCCAACCAAACCCAAGAAACTCCTGATATCTGATGAAGAGATGGTTTTGGGCCAGTTTTTCACGACTTCGATCTTTTGAGGTTCAACTCTAATGCCATCACCAAAAATAATATGGCCAAGAAAAGCTACTGATCTTAGCCAAAACTCGCACTTACTGAATTTGGTGAATAACAGATAGGCTCTAAAAGCCTATAATACAATTCTAAAATGGTCTGCATTATCATTTTCACTATGGAAATAAACGAGAATATTATCAATAAAGACGATGAATAACATGTCCAAGTACTGCTTGAACATTATTCATCAAGTCCATGAAAGCTGCAGGGGCATTTTTAAATCCAAAAGACATAACTAGGAATTCGAAGTAACCATACTGAGTTCTGAAGGCTATCTTCGAAATGTCACATTCTATTACTCTGAGCTAATAATAGCAGGATCTGAGGTCTATCTTAGACAAATAACTAGCACCCTGAAGTTGATCGAACAAGTCATCAATCCTGGGGAATGGATATTTATTCTTGATTGTGACTTTGTTCAACTGACGATAAGCGATGCACATTCTGAGAGAACCATCTTTCTTACGCATAAAATAGACTGGAGTGCCTCATAGGAAACACTGGGTCTGATGAATCCCTTATCTAAGACATATTTCAACTGTTCTTTTAACTCTTTTAGCTCAGCTGGAGCTATTCTATAAGGTGGAATAGAGATAGGTTGGGTATCTGGAAGGAGATCTATTCTGAAGTCAATTTTCTTTCGAGAGGGACTCTAGAGAGATCTTTAGGGAACACATCTGGAAATTTCCTTACTACTGAAACTAACTCGAGATTGGGAGTCACAGAATTAGAGTCTTTGACTCAAATAAGATGGTACATGCACCCCTTAGATATCAGTTTTCTTGCCTTAAGATATGAAATAATTTAACCCCTAAGCACTGAGATACTACTACTTCATTCAATTACTGGTTCACAGGGAAACTAAAACTGAACGACCCTATTTCTATAGTCAACTGAAGTGTAACATGAGTGGAGCGAATCCATACCTAGAATGACATCAAAATCTGTCATCTCTAACTTTACAATATCAACTGAAGTGACTTTTTGAGATACTATAATCGAGCAATTTCTGTATGCCCATCTGGCTATGATAGATTTACCCACTAGGGTAGACACTAAGAAAGGATCTACTAATGTTTTAGGATCGACACAGAAATTAACAGCTATATAGAGGGTTACAAAAGAAAGTGAGGCTCTGGGGTCTAGTAAAACATACACATGAAGATTAAAAACCTATAACATACTCGTAACCACATCAGGAGAGCTTTCCTGATCATGTCAGGAATGGAATGCATACAGCCTGTTCTGGTGTTGTCTACTGGTGCACTTAAAATAGTGCCCTACTGAGTCGGGCGACCTACTAAAGTTGATGATAGGTTGGACTGGCCTTGTTAGCGCAAATATTTTCCCCTCTGAGCAACTATTGAACACTCTCTAAGCTTGTGGCCAGTCTTTCCACACCCAAAACACATATCATTACCAGCCTTACACACACCCTGATGATTTCTACCATATTTCTGGCAAACTGGATTAGTACGAACACTGCTCATACTACCTTGGGACTTGGAGCCTGGTGCCCTATCCTAAATATCATTCTTGAATTTTGGCACTGGCGCACTAGCTGAAGATGGAGCTGGGACTGTAAATTTCTAACAAAAATAATTATTGTTACCACCTTCTAACCTCAACTGAGAAAAGTTAAAGCTATCCATTATGACCCTTTTATTCTCTCTCTCTCTCCTTAAGCTTCTATTCCTCAACCTTTTGAGCATGAACCATAAGAATAGATAGGTCCATCTCCTTAATGACAAAGCATTTCTATACTCCTTGACCACACTATCAACTATACCAGAAACAAACTTACTCATTCTAGACCTATTATCAGCCACCATCGAAGGAGCATACCTCGCCAACTGAGTAAACTTAAGCGAGTATTCCTTCACACTTATATTACCTTGATTCAAATCAATAAACTCCAATACCTTAGCTTCCCTCAGCTGTGAAGGAAAAAATCCATCTAAATAGGTTGTGGCATACTCTTCCCACTCTACAGGCCCTGCCTTGGCACCTCTATCCTTCTTTCACTACTTAAACCAGGTGTGAGCTATATTCTTCAAATGATATGCAGCCACCTCTACACTGTCACTTAAGGCAATACCCATGATATCAGTCACCTTCTGAACCATATCAAGAAATTCTTGTGGATCCTCTCAGACTTAGATCCCAAAACAAAAGGGGGTTCATTCGGGTGAAGTCCCGAATCCTAACTGTAGCTGTATTTACCACTGGGTTAGCTGGGAAAATATCCTGCTGATTTTTTTAATTAGCTACTGAATGAGATAAGGTAGTGAATGCATGTTTGAACTCCGTATGAGAGACATGCTCATTCAGAGGATCTTCCTGAACAGGCAGAGGTGCGGTCTGATTTCCATTTCTCCTTTTGTTGTTTCTTTTGGGAGGCATTTTCTGTAAATAAAAGAAAGAATGAGTTGGAAAGAGAGTTTTAAATAAATCTTATGCTCAGTTGCACAACATGAATACTAAAAGAAGGGAAACTTTTCCCAAGAAGTCTTGTAGCTTCTTATCCATAAGTGTGGCGTGCTTCATACACAAGTAGAGGACTCTACTCAACGCAGCTTTGAGACTCCCTAGGATATTGTAAAACCTTAGGCTTTGATACTAAGTTTTGTCATAACCCGAGGCTACCCCTAGTTGCAATAAAGGTGCTTACGGTCATAAGTGACCATAAGCTAACCTATGAGTTGGTACCTGTTGTGAGTACTAAACAATATAATAAAAATAGACATGTGCAGAAAATAACTGATAAGGCCATAAAGTTTAGATACTGAAAATACAACTAAATTCACAGGTCTGAAAATATCTGTCAAGACTGATAAAGCTGATAAAACTAACTAAATATCTGAAAAGCCTATAACTGACTGACTGTAGAGTTGATGGAACAAACCCTCAATTAACTCCAAGTGAGTGTAATAAAGGGATATTGAAATAACTGAATGAAGGATAAACTTGTCCTCGAAGGGTGAGGACTCACCACTGCTATTACTGCTGTAACGCTGAACTATCTAAGTGCGGTCAGGAAACTGAGCATCTGAATCTATAATATATCATAGTACTAAGAAAAGTATGCAATCAGTACTTTGAATGTACTGGTATATGAGATGAGGTTAGGCTGAAATACATGGGTTAACTGTGCATAAATATATTGATTAACTAAATAGCATTAGAGTATGCATACATGGAAACTGAAATACTGAAGAGGCAAGACAAAATATATAATGTTTCTGAAATTATTTGTAAACTGAATTACTAAAATCTGATAACTAAATAACTGGAAGTCTATATGCTATGGTCAAGCAAACCTAGACTGAATTATGTACTGAATACTGAACTGAGACTGTAGGAGGTATCATCTAACCGAAATTCTCCAATCTGAGCTAATTGGGGTCCAACTTGTAACCCTAGTTAGAAGGGTGACAGTATTGTGCCATGGGTACTAACACATGGTTCTGTGGATCCACTCAACTGGTGTCCCAAAGGACTAGGGAGTCAGTCCAAAACTGACGCGTGACCTATTAAGAGAATGTCAATACTAAACTGGCGGGTGACATCTCAGAGAATGTCAGTCCTAAACTGGCGGGTGACACCTCATAATCCTATGCTGGCTTTGTAATTTTAGAACTTAGGGACTACTTCTAAGGACCCATTCCTAGCGGAAGGTGAGCCCCATCCCTAGGTTTTCTCGGTGAGAAATCATACTCCCAATTGAACTGACACTGATTACTGGACTGAGCTAAGCTTAACAGAACAAATAACTGATCATAATAACTGACTTAATAATAATGCTCATGCTATATCTGAAGTCATTTTGAAGATACTGAAATTATGTAAACAGTTAGATATCGGGTATTTATAACCCTCCAACACTGAATGGAAATAAGAATAAGGACATATAAAAGCTTTGAAACCATAGTAGGAAATTCTTGTTCAAAATCCAACACTCAGGCATTTCATTAAACATATGAGAGTCATGAGCTTAAGCATGAGAATGGGTAAATCATGTGATAATAACATAGTTAGAATACTAAAACCATGAATTAAGTTTTTAAATGACAAGAGTTTAATATTCAATATGCAATGGCTCATTCCATAAAAAAACACGTGTAATCATAACTTCAAATCAAATTATCAAGATGTTCATGGGTATAATTCAACTTAATCATGTAAAATTCATAATTTAAAATATAAAAAGGGATTCTTGGACTCCATAGGTGAAAAGGACCCATGGATGAACATCACACATACCTTAAACACTTTAGCTTAAAAGAGAAACACCAATCTTGATGCTTTCTTGAAGGTTCTTAGATTGGGGAACTTAAACTCTTGGTTTCCTTGGAGAGAAAGTAATGAAATTTGATGATCTTGGGGAAGGTAAGGGTTTCTTTTTGAGAGAAAATTGGAGAAGATGGGAAATAATGCCCTAACTGGTGTTATAATTTATGATTTGACGAATTTGGTTGGGGGCAAAAGACACAATTGCCCCCCAGGCAATTAAATTCGTAATTGAAGTGCGGATTGTATGCTCACCACAACGCGGTGTACTTTCCATCACTATAAGCACCGCGACGTGGCCCTATCGCGCTGAGTTGCTGGAATCGTGATCCAAACAAGACCTAATCCTCATCCGAAAAATTCAAAACTTCTCTGAGACATGCACCTTACACCCTTGAACATGAATTAACTCAAAAAACAATGTCTCGGGGTTAGGAAGACCAATTTTAAAATCCTCGAAGTTAAGGGGCCTTAAAAATTGACTAAGCCCCAACACTTAGTGAAATTTTCAGGCTTAAGCCTCTTATGCATGAAACTAGGAGTTGAATTGAACTAAGAATAGTACGTGGTATTACAATTACTAAGTTAAATAATAAACTGACCGATAACCTACTGATAACGGTTAAACCAATATCCATATTGATAAGGTTAGTGTTGACCATATTTTAAAAAGAATAACTAATAAAGCGAATTGTTAAATACAAATATTCGACCAAGGCGCTCGATAAGCACCCCTAGCTCATACAAGGCAGAGCTTTATATATCTGCAATGGTAGTAGATGGACTTAATAGTCTGCTAAGTACCTTGATCATCAAGACACAACTGGCGATGATCTAATCTTTGGCTATGTCCACACTATTACTCCAAGAAACATGTGATGTGCCTTGCTCGATACACTGCAAAGCAGGAGAAAAACTAAGTTATGATTTTCACTTATCTTAATCTTTTTCTGCTGCGCAAAACCTTAGACAGCTCAGGTTTCAACTTTCCCAGAAGAAATCGGCTGTAACAATCAACTAACTTAACCATAGGGAAAGTATTTATGGAAATGTCGTATATGATATGTTTACAACTGTTAAACCCTGTCAATACATAATGTGGTCCACACGGGATAAAAATCATGAACGTTATACTTATAAAAAAAATCAATAATCTAACTTAAACAACAAAATTAGTTGCAGTATGTAAAAGTCATTTTCAAATGGAGCAGGCATGAAAAGTATTTGACTACTTGCGTACTAATATCCAATAACAATTGTAGAATGCTTTTTATTTACTGTAAGTCTGTAACATGTGTAGTCAACTCAATCTAAGTTAAAACTCTCTTTTGATGCATGCCTCCAATATATGCAAGTTTCCCAAGACCCAAGTAGTATAAAGAATTCTAGAAAAGAATAAACTTTCCCATAACTTGACAAATTTATGTGAACCGCCTAGCAAGTACCTACGACCACAGGAAATATACTATTTTTTCTACTCTACTTTTGATGATCCTCTTTTCAGATCTTCCACAAAAAGGATAGCTAATGGTGAGCTGAAACCTATGACTTGGATGCTATGCTCAACTTAGGGGTCCCCTTCTTTTCTCTATCTCTATTTATTCATCTGGATAAATAATGGGATTTTGAAATAAATGGACTCTAGATTTAAATTCCGAATACTAGCTGGCTAGCTGCAAGAATACACTATAGAAATAGCATTGTGCATCACTAGCTGCATTTAGGAGGAATTATAGGATATCATGAATCCAACTTTCTGGAGGACTGGTTCAATATCATGCATCAACTCTTTAAATTGAATACGTACCAAATCTGCAATGACAGCATTATATGTGGTATGGGCATAATGAAAAGGGAATTGTCCCACAAGACAAATGGTACTTCAATCAAGTGAGAACTAACCTCAGTTGGACATACAAAAATACGAAAAAAGATGAAAGGATAATTTATTTAGTGATCTTCATAGGAGAGTTTAAATTTTAAACATAATAATCACTGTATGTTGTTTTCAAGTTCAACACATTTAATATTCTCTTTGCTATAACTAGAGAACTGATTGTTTGGAGAAAATTAAGGAGAAACTTGGACTCTGGTTAGTGTATCTTCAAATTGGTTTTTCAACCTTCCAAATATAGAAAAAGATCACAAATTTTGAACAGTTTATATGTTGTAGAGAACAGACCATTTTGGACAAGACATGAACGCTCTCTTTCTTACGCATTTTTCTTTATTTTTAAATCAGCTGCTTTTAATTATGGAAAAGGTCTCCACCACTGTATCAAAAAGTTGAGGCCAACTGCCCCTATCTGGTACATGTGCAGAGATTTATCTAAAAAAATTCAATTCCTTATTATTTAAACCAAATGAAAAGAAGATCATATGTGGATGATAGATGCAAAGTATCAATCCCACCAAACCTTCTTCTGATAATGACATGTATCACATATTGTGCAGAGATCATGTGCTATTATATCAAATTAAACTTACTTGAATCATAGATAAGTTAACGTACAGGTAATGTTAGACCCCAAAATTTCCACAATTTTATTTTGATACCTCCTTCGCATTTAGCAGTGATTTTTAAGTTGAATTATTATAAGAGAATATAACGAGACCATATGAAGTGTCTCTGAATTTTTGGAACGCGTTTGGGATCATTTTGGAATCCCAAACCAATGAGGGTCCACGATAAGAGTGTGCCACGCTCTGGACATGTTGCAATAAGGGTGTTCCACGCCCTTGGAGTGAGCGTGTCATGCCCAATGGGGAAGAAATGCCGGTTTTGCTTATTTCGTTTGGGGTCAAGGGTTTTTTGATCCTTTACCTATTAAACGACTTCTCAATCATATTAAGTGCAATTTCTAACCTTATAGCTCTAATTATCTGATCCCTCTTCTCCCAAAAACTCTCAAGAACACAAAGAAAATATTTTCACCAAAATTCAAGCTTGTAAGGTCCCAATTTGAGTTTCCCTCAAGAAATTCACTAAGTCCAGGTATGTGGAATTCAAACAAGGATAACCTTTCATCTTTGTGCCCAAAAGTTGAGTTTTTACATGATTTTTAAAGAATTGATAGCTAGGGTTCATACTCATTTTTCATGCTTTTGAAATTATGATGTTTTCCTACGATTTAAAGTTCATTTAGTACAATAAGTTATACCTACTCATGTTCTTACTCACATGGTTGATATTATGAGATGGGTTTTGATATTTTGACATGAGTTCCATGAGTTGATAAATGCACATAATTTTCAGCATGATTCAGTCGGTTTACAAATAAGAGTATGTATGATTTGAGCATGATTTTCTTAGTTTACAAGAAGTTCAGATTTACTAATTAGTTTTTAGATTATTACAGTATGCTTCAGATTTTGGTTTTGATCTTATGATCTTAGATAAGACAAGAAATTCACAAGTTTCTTTATGAGTGATTTAAGCAAGAAACCATAGTTGGTTTTCAGTTTTATAAAATCACATGATATTTTAGGTGAATTTCATAAGTATGAGCATATATATATATATATATATATATTAAAGTAGTATTTAGCACTAAGCGGGGAATGTGGGTTTAGCACAATCTATTTTTCAGAAACTATATGTCACCATAGGTATTTATAGCTTGTCCAAATAGGTATGTAGCTTGTACTAAGGACATGTCATATATTATTCAGCTTGTCCAAATGGACATATATAGGTGATCACCCTAGTAAGGTTCTATTCCAATGGAAAGGTCAAGACAACCCTCCTCAACGTGGGTTAGACATTGGGTTCCATGCTAGCTCACATAGTTTATGTTGGTTATAAGAACCTCCCACAGAAAAGACAATTTTAGAAACTAAGTGTAATGACTCGCATGCCTTATTCAGATATTGTTTTAAGATTTATGTTTATGTTATTTTAGTTTTTAGATTTATTCATGATCATGGTAAGTCTATTTACACTGAGCATGAATTTTATAAGATTATGCATTGATTTAGTCTTACTTATTGCATTCACCACTATATACTCAGTATATTCCAGAAGTACTAACCACGTATATGATTGTGTGTCTATATTGCTTTATAATGTAGGTACCAGTTGTAGCCCACAACATCATAGATAGGCAATTCGAAGCTCCCAGCTAGCAGGTGATGAGTTCTCTTTATTCGAGGACTTAATTCAGTTGTAGATATAGTATTTTGTTTTTTTATTTAGTCATATTGATTAGGGATGGCTGGGGGGTCATGTAACATCTATCTATAGTCAGTATTAGTAAAGGCTTCATAGATAACCAGCCAGAGTTTATGTATTCAGTTTCTATTTTCTTTTGTATAACCAGTGTCGTAAATATTTTAAATAGTAATATTTTGAACATGTTCAGCTAATGACATCTCTTCTTCTTATTATTTCCAATTTTATGTATCTTATTCAATTGCTCATGAATTATGCCAGTATCATAGGTTAGCTTGGGATCACTTGTAGTTCTAAGCACTACGTGAGATCTAGAGGGTAGTCTTGGGATGTTACAAAATTGATATAAGACCATAGAGTTCAAGTGTCCTAGGATGTCTATGAAGCTGTATCTAGTAGAGTCTTGCGGCGTGGTACAATGAACTTTATACTTTTCTTCGAGAAGATATTGGGCATTTAAGAAATGTTTACTTTATTTTATACTCTAGATTGTGCAGTAAAGTTGACCTCTTAGAAACTTTTGTTGATTCGTGTGTTACTCCAAAATCCTTCATCTATGACTTATTCTTGCATTAATGTAAGTAGTAAATTCTAATTCCTTCTGAGATGATGCATTTAGATTAACTATCAATAACTTCAAAAGTTTTACAAAGGGCTTGAAAGGAGCCCATTAGTGTATTTAAAGTCCTGTAGTTCAACAAATTATGCCCTCATCCATATGAGCTGTATGATTAAGACATAATATAACATGTATACAGATTTCTCCTTAACCCTTCATTATACATAGCATTCATAAGATGAGGGAGTATATGCCTATACTATTTAATAAAGTTTTCACTCGAGGGATAGTGTAACTTATAGTGTTAGGATTCATAAGTAGTAGAGCAACCTTAGACTTGAAAGTATGGATTTAGAAGTGTAGTGACAGCAAAAGGTGGGGATAAAAATTGGTTAATACTATATTGATGGATCTATATACTATTTAGTTAGGAATAAGGTGATATATCTTTGGGTTTTAACTAAAGAATAGTGAGTGTAGTTTAGATTTTTTGGTGGAAGGTATAGAAGTGGTCATTTGACATAGAGTAGGCTTGAAGTAGGAAAGGAGTTCTTGATGGTATTTCATTATGTTAGAAAAGAATATCTCATTAATGTATTTGGTGTTTAAGATTGACAATCTAGGCTTTCCCTTGTGGTTGTGAAAAGGAAATTGGTATATGCTTGTAGAGCTAGGAATATAATTTAGACATGTGGATGGATAAGTAGAAGTTGTGTGTGAAAGGAGGATTGTAATACCCCAAAAATCCAAACCAATATTAGCGTCCTATTTCAATCTCATGCATAGTACATTATAGCTCTCTATTAGTTTTATGAGTTAGTTTGAGGTATATTAAGGCCCCAAATAACTCCTAGCTATTAGACGAATCAAAATAATCCTTACCGATTAAAATTTCGATAAGAATGTTGCTTTAGTCAGCTTCAAATGAGCATATCTTTTTATCTACTCATAATTTTCCATATCAAGACCTATCAAGTTATAGGAAATTGAATTAGCTTTCTAACGATACCAATTTCGCCCAAATTCGATACTCGGGTGAGAAGTTATGGCATTTTTTGTGTGAAATAGTAGCCCAATACGATAAGGCTGCATCGTGGTGATGGCCAAATTCACATTTGTCATTTTTTAATGTGTCATCATGATAAGCACCGCATCACGATGATGTGCTAGTTTGCGTTCTTCCTTTTCCAATGTGTCACTGTGATTGGCACCGCATCGCCCCAAGGGGTCATTTCACAATTGTCATTTTCCAATGAGGCACCGCGATGGAGCCACATTGCGCCAAGGTTCCAGTTTGCATTGGTCAAATTTCCAGTGGCCCAACGCAATTGGACCGTGTCGCACCGAGCGTCAAAATCAGGATTTTCAGTTTTCGCGATTTAAATTTCAGAGACTGTTTGGTGTTTTTTCATAGCCCCAAATCCGTCCAAACATGGGATTTAAGCCCCAATAGAGAGTTATTTGCTCATTATTTCACAAATTACTCAAATTAAAGTATCCTTCTTCTAAGAACAAAAACTCTAGCCTTCAAAATTCAAGAACAAATCTCAATAATTCACCATCAATTCTCATGAATGCATCAACCCAGGTATGTTAAGTGTTCATTCATGGGTCCCTTTCACCCATGGAGTCTAAGTATCCAAACTTAAATTTAAAGTTGTGATCTTTACAAGTTACCATGATTTTAAATTGTGATTTTAACTATGAATCTTGACTTTATTCCATGCTTACATGAAATTATTGTTGTTTATCAAACCCCACATGTTTTAATTTTGTTATTCACTGATCTAAATCATGATTAAGTTTTATTGATGTTGAAATCATGGTATTACTCTAGGTTTTATACTATTCTCATGACTAGCTTAAACTATGAACACCAAGTGTTTGATGAAATGCCTACAAGAGTGAATTTTGAATTAATGCCTTCATATTATGTCCCCAAAGTTTAGTACTATTTTACTATTACTGTTATCGAGTCCTGGGGGTTATGAATACCCAAAACCATAGTTGTTTAGTTAGCCTCAATATCTTCAGAATAGTTTCAGAATGTGTTATGAGCATTATCAGTTCAATCAATTATCATAACCAGATAATCTCAGAACGGTTCAGTATTTTAAGTCAATTCAGTTGGGAGTAGGATTTAGAACCGAGAAAACCCAGGGATGGGGGCTCACCTGCTATTTGAGAGTGCTACCTTTAGTAGAAGTCCCTATATTTTAGAACTACGTAGCCAGCGTAGGTTGAGATGTTAACCTGCCAGTTGAGGGTTGATCTCATTAGGGGCCTGCCAGACGAGGGTAAACCTTAGTCCTTCAAAACAACACTTTAGTGGATCCACACAGCCAGCGTTAGTACCCATGGCACAAGACTGACACCCTTCCAACTGGGGTTGCAGGTTGGATCCTAAAAATTGCTCATTGGGGCATATCGGTTAGATGATAGTTCCCATAGTCTTAGTTCAGTCATCAGTTCTGTGATTTAATTTTACATTGATTTGACCGTAGCATACAGATATCAGTTATCTGTATTTAGTATTTCATATTTTAGATTATATTTAGAATATTCTTTTTTCTTTATCATCCATCTTCAGCACTTACAATTTCTATGTATTCTATTCAGTATGTCATGCTATATATATTCAGTCAGTTATTAATCATGGCCATTAAATCATGCATATCAGTATATTTAAGATACTGATCGCATACTCTTTTCTTGCATTATAATGTATCATATCATAGATTTAGATGCTCAGTTCTCAGATCACGCATAGACCTTCCAGATTACCAGTCGAAGCAGTGGTGACTCCTCATATTTTGAGGATAGACTATATTTATTTTCATGCTTTTAGTTCAGTATTTAGTCGGAGTTAGTAGGGTCCTATCCCATCAACTTTCATTCTGTTGGCTTAGAGGCTTTCAGATATTTCAGACAATTAGTCAATTCTCAAATTTCAGTTGTCATTGTTAGATATTTTATCAGTATTATTAGTTTTGTTTACAGATTTATTACTTAAAACCTTATGGCATTCCTTGATTAAATTTCGTATATGACCCTTTGTTATCAGTTTTACTCAGTGCTCACAGCAGGTACCAGCTCATGGGTTAGCTTGTGGTCTCTCGGGACTGTAAGCATCGTGTGGTGGCCAGGGTGTACTCTTGGGGCATTACAAACTTGGTATTAGAACCAGGTTTTAAAGTGTCCTAGAAAGTCTAAAAGTCAAGTCAAGTAGAGTTTTGTGCATGGGTGTGAAGCGCGCCACACTTATGGACAAGAGGCTAAAAGGCATTTTAGGAAAAGTTTTCCTTCTTTTAGTATTTATGTTATGCGACTGAGAATAAGCTCATGTTAAACTCCCTTTCTAATTTATTCTTCCTTCCATTTATAGAACATGACTCCCAAAAAGACAAACGAAAGAAGAAATATAAACCAGCCATCACCTCCGCCCATTTAGGAAGTTCCCCTAAATAAGCATGTTTCTCATGCAGAGTTCAGAGTTGCATTCACTACTCTAGCTCACTTTGTAGCAGCTCAAAATGCTCAGCCAACCGTTGTTCTGGCCAACCCAGTGTCCAATACTGCCACAACTAGGATTCGGGACTTTACTCGAACGAATCCTCTGTTTTCAGGATCCAAATTTGAAGAGGATTCATAGGAATTCTTAGACATGGTCTAGAAGGTAACAAATACTATGGGGGTAACTTCTAGCGAGAGTGCTTAATTAGCTACTTACCAGTTGCAAGATGCGGCTCATACATAGTTTAAGTAGTGAAAGATAGATAGAGGCGTAGATATAGGGCCTATAGAATGAGAAAAGTTTGCTACTGCCTTCTTAGATAGGTTCTTTTTGTTGGAGTTGAGAGAAGCTAAGGTGTTTAGAGTTTATTAATTTGAGGCAAGGCAACGTGAGTATGAATGAGTATCACCGCAAGTTTACTTAGTTATCTACGTATGCTCCTCATGTGGTAGCTGATAGTAGGTCTAAGATGAGTAATTTTGTATCTAGAGTATCTAATAGTGTGGTCAAGGAATAGAGGACCGCAATGCTGATTAAAGAGATGGATTTGTCTAGGCTTATAGTCCATGCTCAACAGATTGAGGAATAGAAGAATTAGAAGAAGGAAAGAGAGAATAAGAGGGCTAGAACAGGTAGCTTTAATTTTACTCAACCAAAGTCAGAAGGTGGTAATCGTCTTCAGTTCATAAAAAATCTTCAGTACCAGCCCCATCTTCAACTAGTGCCTAGTTCCCAAAGTCAGAAATAATAATAGGGATAGAGCGTCAGGATCTAAGTCCCAAAGCAGTGTTAACAATGGTCGTACGAATTCTCTTTGTCAGAATATGGTAGAAACCACCAGGGTATTTGTAGAGTCGGTAGTGATGTATGTTTTGGGTATGGCAAGACAGGCTACCAAATTAAGGATTGTCCAAAGAGTGGTCAGTAGGGTCAGTCCAGTCGGCCGCCCGACTCAACAGGGTGCCTCTTCCAGTGCTACTAGTGGTCAGCGTTTAAACAGATTGTATGCCCTTTAGTCCCGACAGGATTAGAAAAATTCTCCTGATGTGGTTACTGGTATGTTACAGGTCTTTCATTTACATATTTATGCTTTATTAGATGCTGGAACTTCTCTTTATTTTGTAGCCCCTTATATACCCATCAACTTCGAAGTCAGTCTCAAAATTCTAGAAGAGCCTTTTTTAGTGTCTACCCCAGTAGGTGTCTCTATTGTAGCCAGGAAGGTATACAGGAACTGTCTAATCACAATATCTCAGAAAGTTACTTCAATGGATCTCGTAGAGTTAGGATGACTGATTTTGACGTTATTCTCAGCATAGATTGGCTCTACTCATGTTATGATTCAGTTGATTGTAGAAACAGAGTAGTTCATTTTCAGTTTCGAAACGAACCATTCCTTTAATGGAGGGGTAGTATTATAGCTCTTAGGGGTCAGCTTATTTCGTACCTTAAGGCAAGGAAAATGATATCCAAGGGGTGTATTTATCATCTTGTCCGAGTCAAAGACTCTAATTTTAAGATTCCTAACCTTGAGTCAGTTTCAGTAGTAAGGGAATTTCCAGATATCTTCCCTAAAGATCTTCCTGGAGTTTCTAGCTAAAGGGAAATTGACTTCAGAATAGACCTTCTTCCAGATGCTCAACCTATCTCTATTCCACCATATAGAATGGCTCCAGCCAAACTCAAAGAGTTGAAAAAACAGTCTAAAGATCTCCTAAGGGATTCATTAGGACCAGTGTTTCTCCGTGGGGCATACCAGTCCTATTCATGCATAATAAAGATGGTTCTCTTTGAATATGTATTGACTACCGTCAGTTGAACAAAGTCACAATAAAAAACAAATACCTACTTTCCAGTATTGATGACTTGTTCAACCAACTTTAGGGTGCCAGTTATTTTTCTAAGATAGACCTCAGATCCGGCTATCATCAGCTCAGAGTCAGAGAATGTGACATTCCAAAAATAGCTTTCAGAACTCGGTATGGTCACCTCGAGTTTCTATTCATGTCCTTTGGTCTTACGAATGCCCGATAACTTTCATGGACTTGATGAACTGAGTGTTCAAGCAGTACTTGGATATGTTCATCATAGTATTCATTGATGACATCCTTGTCTACTTTCATAACAAAAATGATCATGCAAATCACCTCAGAATAGAATTACAGACTCTTAGAGCCCATTAATTATTCGCTAAATTCAGTAAGTGCAAATTTTGGCTAAGATCAGTAGCTTTCCTTGGCCATATTATTTCAGTGATTGCATTAGAGTCGATCCTCAAAAGATCGAGGCGGTGAGAAACTAGCCCAGACCTATCTCTCCATCAGATATCAAGAGTTTCTTGGGTTTGGATAGCTATTATTGATGGTTTATTGAAGGATTTTCGTCTATTGCATCCCCCATGTCTAGATTGACTCAGAAGAAATTTAAGTTTCAGTGGTCATATTCTTGTAAGAAGAGTTTTCAGGAGTTGAAGACCCGACTCACTACAGCTATAGTTTTGATATTGCCAGATAGTTCAGATGGGTTTCTTGTGTACTATGATACTTCAATAGTTGGGTTAGGATATGTTTTGATGTAGAGGGGTAAGGTTGTGGCCTATTCCTCTAGATAGCTTAAGCCCCATGAAAAGAATTATCATACCTATGATCTTGAGTTAGCAGTTATTGTGTTTGCCTTAAAGATTTGGAGGCACTACTTATATGGGGTGCATGTTGATATGTTCACAGATCACAAAATCTTGCAGTATGTATTTTTGCAGAAGGATTTGAATTTACTTTACAGGAGATGGTTAGAATTGTTGAAAGATTATGATATGAGTATTTTGTATCACCCGAGCAAGGCTAATATAGTGGAAGATGCCCTAAGTAGATTATCTATGGGTAGTGTTGCTCATGTTAAGGGTGATAAGAAGAAGTTAGTTAGAGAAATTCATCAGCTTTCCAGATTAGGTGTTCGTTTGGTTGATTCAGCTGAGGGTAGTGTGTCGTGTATTGATGAGTTAAGAAAACAAATTTAGGAAGAAGCTCATGGTACGCATTACTCTATTAATCCAGGGGCCACAGAGATGTACCGTGATCTGCAGGAAATCTATTGGTGGATTGGGATGAAAAGGGATATCGCAGAGTTTGTAGCTAAGTACTCTAATTATCAGCAGGTTAAGATTGAGCATCAGAAGCCAAGTGGGTCTATGTAGGAGTTCAGTATTTCTACTTGGAAGTGGGAGGAAGTAAACATGGATTTTATGACAGGTTTGCCTCGTACTCGTCAGTAACATGATTTGATTTGGGTTATTATGGATAGGATGACCAAATCAACCCATTTCTTGTCAGATCATACTTCTTATTCAGTCGAGGACTATGACAAGATCTATCTCAGAGAGTTAGTTAGGTTGCACGGTGTTTCGTTAACTATTATTTGGAAAGCTTTTCAGAAAATTCTTGGTACCCAAGTTTACCTCAGTATAACCTTTCACCCTCAGACAGATGGTCAGGTAAAAAGGACCATTCATCCCTTGAGGATATGTTGAGAGTGTGTGTAGTCGACTTTAAGGGCATTTGGGATGATCACTTGCCTTTGATTGAATTCACGTATAATAATAGCTATCATTCTAGTATTTAGATGGCTCCATTTGAGGCTCTATATAGAAGAAGATATAGATCTCTAATCGGTTGGTTTGAGGTAGGAGAAACCGCACTAGTAGGGCCTGACTTGGTGTTTAATGCCTTAGAGAAAGTTCAGTTGATCAGGGAGAGGCTTAAGGTATCCCAGAGCCAACAGAAATAATATGCAGATGTGAGAAGGAAAGATCTTGAGTTTGATATTGGTGATTTCGTATATCTGAAGATCTCTCCCATGAAGGGAGTGAAGAGGTTTGGTAAGAAGGGAAAGCTTAGTCCTCAATATATTGGCCCTTATAGGATTTTGAGTCATTTTTGAAAGGTGGCTTATGAGCTTGAGTTGCGTGCAAACTTAACATCAGTACACCTAGTAATTCATATCTCTTTGTTGAAGAGGTGTATTAGTGATCCAGCTGTAGTTGTTCCTATAGAAAACGTAGATGTTCAGAATAGTCTTTCCTATGAAGAAATTCCAGTTGAGATCCTTGATCAACAAATTCGCAGACTAAGGAACAAAGAAGTTCTCCTAGTCCAAGTTTTTTTGCAGAATCAGTCTATTAAGGGAGACACTTGGGAAGCAGAAGCAGATATGCGGATCAAGTACCGTCATATTTTCTCCACAAACTCAGATTCAGCCTAAGGTAACAATCTTCTTAGAATTCCTCTTTTCTTTTCTCATTTTTGGTTGCATATCATTCTCATGTCAGTAATACATTCACAAAACTAGTTCAATCATGTGTCATATTTAGTATCAATCATGTAATCAAGTTTTCATCATGTATATATAGCATATAATCTCAGTTCCTCGGTGTTTTTAGCTTAACCAGTCTCATTTGAGGATGAATGATCCCAAGAAGGAGATATTGTAATACCCCAAAAATCCAAACCAATGTTAGCGTCATGTTTCGAGATCATGCATAGTACATTATAGCTCTTTGGTAGTTTTATGAGTTAGTTTGAGGTATATTAAGGCCCTAAATAACTCCCAGCTATTAGACGAATCAAAATAATCATTGCCGATTGAAATATCAATAAGAATATTGCTTTAGTCAACTTCAAACGAGCATATCTTTTTCTCTACTCAGAAAATTTCCATATCAAGAGCCACCAAGTTGTAGGAAATTGAATTAGCTTTCCAAGAATACCAATTTCATCCAAATCCGATACTCAGGTGAGAAGTTATGGCATTTTAGTGTGAAACAGTAGCCCAACGTGATAAGGCCGCTTCGCAGTGATGGCCAAATTCACGTTTGTCATTTTCTAGAGTTCCATCATGATGAGAACTACATCGCGGTGATGTGCTATTTTGCGTTTGTCTTTTTCTAGTGTGTCACCGCGATTAGCACCCCGTCGTGCCAAAGGGTCATTTGCTATTGTTATTTTCCAGTGAGGCACCGCGATGGTGTCGCATCGCACCAAGGTTCCAGTTCACAATGGTCATCTTTCCAGTGGCCCGATGTGATTGCACCACATCGCGCTAGGTGTCAAAATTGGGATTTTTAGTTTTCATGATTTAAATTCCAAGGACTGTTTGGTCTTTTTTTCATAGCCCTAAATCCGTCCAAACACGGGATTTAAGTCCCAATAGAGCATTATTTGTTCATTATTTCAAAATTACTCAAATTAAAGTATCCTTCTTCCAAGAAAAAACACCCTAGCCTTCAAAATTCAAGATTAAATCTAAAGCATTCACCATTAATTCTCATGAATTCATCAAGCCAAGTATGTTAAGTGTTCATTCATGGGTCCTTTTCACCCATGGACTCCAAGTACCCACATGTTTTAAGTTGGTTATTCACTGATCTAAATCATGATTAAGTGTTATTGATGTGGAAATCATGCAATTACTCCAGGTTTTATACTATTCCTATGATTAGCTTAAACTATGAACACCAAGTGTTTGCTGAAATTCCTACAAGAGTGAATTTTGAATAAATGCTTTCATATTATATACCTAAAGTTTAGTACTATTTTATTATTACTGCTATCGAGTCCTGGAGGTTATGAATACCTGAAATCATAGTTGTTTAGTTAGTCTCAATATCTTTAGAATAGTTTCAGAATGTGTTATGAGCATTATCAGTTTAGTCAGTTATCATAATCAGATATCTCAGAATGGTTCAGTATTCTGAGTTAGTTCAATTGGGAGTAGGAATTAGCACCGAGCGAACCCAGAGATGGGGGCTCACCTACCGTTGAGGGTGCGACCTTTTGTAGCATACCCTGCATTCCAGAAATATGTAGCCAGCATAGGTTGAGATGTTAACCTGCCAGTTGAGGGTTGATCTCATTAGGGCCCTTCCAAACGAAGGTTACCCTTAGTCCTTTGGGACAATACTTAAGTGGATCCACACAGTCAGTCTTAGTACCCGTGGCACGGTACTGATACCCTTCCAACTGGGGTTACAGGTTGGACCCTAAAAATTGCTCATTGGGGTATGTTGATTAGATGATAGCTCCCACAGTCACAGTGCAGTTATTGGTTCGGTGATTTAGTTTCAGATTGGCTTGACCATAGCATACAGATATTAGTTATTCAGTTATCAATATTGAGTATTTCAGATTATATTCATAACGTTCTTTATTCTTGGTCATGCATATTCAACACTTATAATTTCTATGTATTCTATTCAGTATGTCATGCTATATATATTCAGTCAGTTATTAGTTATTCACATGAAACCATGCATATCATCCTACCTCATTTAGCATACCGGTATATTCAAAGTACTGATCGCATACTCTTTTCTTATGCCATGATGTATCATATCATAAGTTCAGACGCTCATTTCCCAAATCGCGCATAGACCCTCCAGATTATCAGCCGTAGCAGTGGTAAGTCCTCATATTTCGAGGACTGACTATATTTATTTTCATGCTTTCAGTTCAGCAGTTAGTTGGGGCCTATCCCATCAACTTTCATTCAATCATTTTAGATGCTATTGGATATTTCAAACAGTTAGTCAGTTCTCAAATTTCAGTTGTCATTATCAGATATTTTATCAGTATTATCAGTTTTGTTTACAGATTTTATCAGATTTATTACTTAAAATCTTATGGAACTCCATGGTTAAATTCCGCACATGACGTTTTGTTATCAGTTTTACTCAGTGCTCACAGTAGGTACCAGCTCATTGGTTAGCTTGTGGTCCATCAGGACTGTAAGTGCTGTGTGGCGCCCTTGGTGTACTCTTGGGGCGTTACAAGGCTATGCTAAGGTACTATAATAATATAGACCATAATATTATGATCCATTATTGTTATTATGAGATTTTAGTGTACTAGTATTTCTTGATGTTATTTTTTTAACGTAGCTACCAAGCAAGAATAGTATGTGAAGTAGTGTTATTAATCATGTCTAAGTACTATACAATAGGTTTGAGCAGTGGATGATCATCAAGTAAAAATTAATGATTGCGTGGAATAGTGATTCTATTTATATGGAGTTGAGCTACTAGGCTTGAAATAGTGTATGCAAGAATTTAAGTTCATTCTTTTGCAATTAAGTACAATGAGATAAGTATTATGTAGAACTGTACTCAAGGTAGTATGTGGTTGTATTATTTTCTATAATTACTAAGTGTCGTGTGTACTTAGGTGGTACCCTTGAGTTTCTAAGTGTGAGAAAGGCTAGTTATATAGTATATGGTGTTCTTAACGTTAAGTCAAGGGGTTATGGATACATGATGTTGAGTCTGTTGATATAATTTGGATTCTCTTGGTTTAGGAAAAAATATAAACTTAGAGGTGTGATATTAGTAAACTAGGAAGAAATGGTAGATATGTGTTTAGAGAGACAGGTATAATTGCAGAGAGAATGTAAGTATATGACAACGATTATTAAAGCTAGAGAAAGTTAAGGGTGATATATATGAAAGGAGTGTCCGAGAATGAAGTTAGTATTTTCTAAATATAGTTTATCCGGATAAGTTAAATATTCAAGTGTAGACCGTTAGAGCAAAGAAATTATGGCTCGGACTTAAGGATACGGAATAGGCCCATAGGCTTATAATGTCAGCTTTCATCTAAGGGGTAGATGAAAGGTTGAAGAAACAAATCAAGTTTTATGATTTAGATGATGATGCATGTTAATAAGAGTTATGATGAGATATCAATTCATTCTTACTCTAATGTATTCTTTGGATTTCAGTCATTATGACACCTATCCATGTCTTGGGTGATAGAGCCACACCCATGGCACATGCTTATATACTTTATGCATATTCATGTTCATTCTCAGCTCCTAGTAAAAGAAGTAACAATTTCACTCCGTAATCCTAGTCATCCCTCATGAATCTAAGAGTTCCAGTCTTAAGTAACATATGATAAGTATTGTCATACATAATTTTTATCTATGGTCAAAATGAGCACGACATTATAAACTCAAAAAGAATTAATTTTGTACAGAGTGACCACCTAATTTTTTAGAAAAATGAAGAAACCTATTTAATTATTAACAAGTATGACTTATTTTAATTTGAAAAACCAATTTAGATTCTAGGTAAGGGTTTAAATTATTCCGAATTAAAGGGATTAGGCACCCTTCAGAATCCACAAATGTGGTTCCCGGCCAAACTTAGATTATTATTAAAGAGGGAAAGAAAAATCAATATCTCTAAATGTGTATTAAAATAACATAAACAATCTATATATAAAGAATGTGTAAATTACACATGCTATTGTAAAAATATGTGTATAAAAAGTGTGTGAATATAAACTAAAGTCCATGAGAATATGTAAAAAAAACAATGAAAGATTGCATAAAGAAATTTTTTTTATTTTAGAGGAAAAGATTGAGCGAGCAATATTTTTATGTAAAAAAGTGTGAATTTATTTGATTAAATATCTAAATCAATTTAATTCTTTTATGTGGATATTAACCGCCTAAATTTGCCTAAGCGCGTGATGAATGTTGTGTAAATTAAAGCATTCTCGCCTAGCGCCCCAAAAATAAATATTTCACTATAATTAATATCTGTACAGGTGTAAAAGTATAAAAATATAAACATAAAAATTAAAGTCTTCTTTGAATGCCTTTCCTGATAAGTATTTTCAATAACCTGTATAAACACTTATAAATAAAATGTTAGTAACAAAGAAATAATTACCAAAATAAATTGAAAAGATATGTATGCATATATGTATAAAAAATATAATTTTTGTGAAAAGAATGGGCTCAGATAAAGTTTTAAACATTATAAAGATTTCATCACTGCCCAAAATATTTATTTTTATTACGTATTTATATATGTAATATCTGTCTTTTATTTGTGGAGACCTCAAAAATTGACGAAAAATTTTATCATCGGCCAAATAATTGATAATTAAGTGTAACAATTCTTTTAAAAAAAGCACTAAAATAGCCATTGACCAAGCAACACTAACTAGTCAAAAACATATCAATAACAAGTGCGATGAAAATAATAATAAAAATAAAAAATAAAAATAATCAAGCCAGCATTGATAATAAAATAATAATATCAACGTAAAAATAGAGAATAAAAGTAATTAAATAAAAATAATGATATCAACAACTTGGCAACAGTGAACAATTAAGAAAACAAATAATAAAAGATAACAACTTTAACAACATGATAATAGCATATCACACAATAGCAAAACATGAAATTAAAGGCTATCACAGTCCAAACTCCTCCGATCCAGATCAAAAATGCATAAAATAAATTAAAAATGTAAAAAAAAATCACTGAAAAGCATAATAATCAGACAAAATAGAAGGTATACAGAGGGGTGTTTTTACGACCAGAGATTGACTTGGCGCACAGTGATGGTGCGGCTGGAGGTTAGAGGCGGAAGCTTTGGCGGTTCGCTGGCCATGGTGGTCGGAATCAGGAAGTGGCTGGGTTGGCTAGTTCTACAGTGGAAGGGCCGTTTGGTCAAACTTCCGCCAACCAGTGATGGTTGGTGGAGATGGGTAAGGAAGGCGGCATGTGGAGTTCGGAGATGGGTTATGTGACTTTTCTTCGGCCATGGTGGCTGGCCGACAGTGAGTTTAGGGGAGAGAGAAAGGAAAGAAGCGGCTGTTTTTTTTGTGTTTGTGTTATGCGTATATTGTGTGTTAAAGTGTGTGTATGTGTGTGTATTGTTTTTGGTTGAGAATAATTTAAAAAAAAAAAATTCCTCCCCTTATTTATAAATAAAAATGACTCCCCTATTTACCCAAAAAATAACTAATCTCCTCCTCTTGTCCCTTTAGTGTACGTTACTATCCCTGAGTTATTAACTTAGGGATTTTTTTATCCATTTAACCAATGTGTAAAGATTATTTACCTAATGAATAATAATCTCAGCCCGTCATTTCAAGTGTCATCTTTTAAAAGATGATGAGACATTGACTTGACTGATTTATTGCTCTGTGTATTAAAATAATTGAGTCAACATACAATTCCAGATTGTATTAAATAATGTACAAAAATATGAACGACGATGTATAATTCTTGAAAAATATAAACAACAAATAAAAAATATAATTATCTTGAAAAATATATTATTCTATAAATAATTAAAATTATACTATATAGAAAAGAGTTACAGTGCTATGTTATATACGGATGCAAATGACTTGTGCAAAATCTAAAACGATAATAAACTAATAAAAAATTTTAAAATTTACAAAATTAAGGACAATTATTAATAAATTATGCACAATTAAGATATGACAATAAATTGACAAAATAACCTAAAACAATAATGATTATTTACAATTTATTAAAAATTGTAAAAATATATGAAAAATCGCATTTTATGCACTTTAGCGATCAAGAAGCTTGAATGCGCTAATTTTAAGCATGGAGAGCCAAAATTGGGTGTCAATAGTTTGTTCCTTTTCATTTGAAGATAATGTAGAAGTATTCAAATGAAAATATTGACGTGTAGCTAATTTTGCTCGATAAAAAATTTATTTTGATTAAAAAAAAATCGAGCGAACTCCAATTTAGAGTCTCCTATATATTTTAAGTTGCATAAGGATTAGGTAGGGTATAGTTCAAAAGCTATCCCGACGTGTCCTATTTTGGATTGGATAAACCCAATGCGTCCTTGAATTCTATGCTTGCAAAAATTATAAAACTGAAAAATAGTAGACAAATGAGTAACAAAGTTTGATTTTTTCTTTTTTCAAGAAATTCAAAAAATGACATATGGTGCTTAACTAAATTAAAGATAAATAAAGGCATTGCAAGATTTTAACTAAAGACATATAAAATACTCAATTGAAGACAGACATGCATAAAAGGTCTTATTAAAGGGCAGACTAACCCAAAATGTCCTATTTTAGGGTAGATGTACCAAATTTATCCATAAATTATATGTTTGCAAATGCATCAAACTAAGAATTAAGTGCTACTTAATAAGACACGAACGAAAAATTAAGCTTGATTTTTTATTTTTTTTTTTTTTTTTTTTTTTTTTTTTTTGTGAAATTAAAGATAGCATGCAGTTCTTAACTAATTAAAAAAATGGTACAAGCAAAGATAGCATTCAATGCTTAAATGGTAAAATAAATGCATTGCAATATGTGCAAGTAAAGACAAAGCATGCAGTGATTAAATAATAAAATAAATGCAATATGATGTGCAAATAAATATAAAGATGACATGCGGTGCTTAAACAAATGAATTGCGATATTTGCAAGGAAAGTTCAAGTTGACATGCAGTGCTTAAATGATAAAACAAATGCATTGCAATATGCGAGGCGTACAGTGCCTAATGATAAAACAAATGCATTGCGATATGTGCATTCAATACTTAAATAATAAAATAAATGCATTGCAATATGTGTCAGTAAAGGCAAAGATGACATACAATGCTTAAATGATAAAATAAATGCATTGCGATATTTGCGAGGCATGCAATGCTTAAATGATAAAATACATTATGATATGTGCGTGTAGTGCTTAAATAATTAAAATAAGTGCATTGTGATATGCGCCAGTAAAGGAAAAAATGGCATGCGATGCTTAAATGATAAAATAAATGCATTGTGATATGTGCAAGGAAAGACCAAGATGACATGCAGTGCTTAAATGATAAAACAAATGCATTGCAATATTTGTGAGATGTGCAGTGTCTAAATAATAAAATGAATGCATTGCGATATGTGTGTGCAGTGCTTAAATGCATAGCAATATTCGTCCATAAAGGCAAAGATGACATACGATGCTTGAATGATAAAATAAATGTATTGCGACGCATGCAGATAAAGTAAAAGATAACGTGCGCTGCTTAAATAATAAAATAAATGCATTGCGATGCATGCAGATAAAGAAAAAGATAGCATGCGGTGCTTAAATGGTAAAACAAATGCATTGCATTGCGTGCAAATAAAGGCAAGGATAGCATGCGGTGCTTAAATGATAAAATAAATGTATTGTGATGCAGGCAAGTAGAGGCAAAGATAGACTATAGTGCTTAAACTATAAAATAAATGCATTGCAGTGCGTGCATATAAAGGCAAAGATAAAGTGTGATGCTTAAACGATAAAATAAATGCATTACGATGCGTGCAAATAAAAGAAAGATAAAATAAAGTGCTTAAATGATAAAATAAATGCATTGCGGTATGTGCAGGCAAAGACAAAAGAAATGCAGTGCTTAAATAATAAAATGAATGCATTGGGAAATATGCATATAAAGGCAAGAAAAATATAGTGCTTAAATAAAAAATGATAAAATAAATACATTACGATGTGTGAAAGTAAAGACAAAGATAGCATGCAGTACAAAAAAAAATAAAGTGTGATATGTGCAAGTAAAGGCAAGCAAACATAAATATTTAATTGAAGTAAAACATGCATAACTGTTTTATTGGGGGACAGACTGAGCCAATTGTCTATTTTCGGGTGGACAAACCCATGTCAAAAAATGAATATTGAGCAAAGGAATATTTGGGAATGAAAGTATTCACATATTTTCGATGCTCCTTTCAAATTGCCCAGTATCGAGTTGTGAGATGTTAGGGAATTTAAAATTTATGTACTTGCTGGAGAGAAAGAATGATTATTGGATTGTGACGAACGTACTCAGTATAGAGCTTCCTACATATCTTGAGTATTACGAGAATCAGGTCAATGTAGTTCGAAATAAGAAAATAAAGTAAATTTTGAGGTGGCTCTCAAAATTTGCCCTAGTGTATGATTTATGCTAACACTGACTTCTTCTAAGAAAACTAAAAAAATATCTTTGCTATTGTGGATTCAAAAGATGCATGACATATCCAATTGTCTACGAAGACTGAGGCCCTCAACTAGTTCAGTGACTAAAATCTAATAGCTCTCTCGACTGGTAAGACTATAAAAAATATATAAAAAACTACTCAAAGATGGACACGTGAGTGAAAAAATAAAATGTTGATATTTAAAGATATATGCTTGAAAGGAAAAGCCAAATTTCGTATTTTAAAACTGGGTGCTTTGAATGAAAAGTAAAAAATGCATGTATGTGAAAGTGAGCACCTTGAATGAAAGGTAAGAAAAATTCCCATATGTGAAAAAAGCGTCTTAAAAAAAGAAAGAGAAATTTTTTATATTTTCTTGATTAAAAGTACTAAAAATGAAAAAGACATGATCGTTTCTTGACTTCAGTTGGTACAAATAATTAGTAGTGTGCATAAGAATTCCCCCATCTCCTTCCTATCTAACCCAGATCGACTTTAGGGTAATTAATATAGTTTCAAGTGGTACCTTAGACACGCCTAAGTATCGACAAATTTTTGTCTTGCTTCAAATAAATGTTTCAAGTTATGCCTATCCCCATGCTTTAAGTGCCCTCGCCAGAAAGAAAGTTCCATTTCGCACATATTTGAGTAAAAGAATATCCCACTTCGCACATATTTGAGTAATTTTCTTTTTGAATTTGGGAACATCTAGAGAAATACGCTCACACTTAGAAAGAAATTCAATGCATGTAATTGTGATACCATAGGCTTGACCTTCATGTAAGTATCTATGAATGTGATAATACTTGAAATAGAATCTCGTAGGACTTACTATCGGCTTGTAATGTAGGCTTGGGGATAGGTAGGACAATATTTGAAAAAAAAAAAGTGACTAATTCCTCAATGAGCATTACACTACATTTATGCTTTCAACATTTGTTGTGCTTTGATGCTTGATCTTCTTTGTTGTGCTTCGTTTCTCCTTCCTTTGTATTTGTTTAGATTTTTTTTGAATTTTGTGTTGGAGTTTTTCCTCTCTTTTTTCAAGAAAATATATATTTTTTTCTTTTTTTTCCTTTTTAGTGGGGTTGTACAATATATTTTTTGCATTTTGCGTCTTTAATCTTGAATTTTCATCCGTAATTTATACGTATTTAGTGCGCTCAAAGAGGCAGGGCCAAGAGAGGGATAGTGCATGTAAGCACTCAAAAAGATATAGGCTTAAATGCGATTGTCCAAAAAAAAGGTTTTAGGCTCAAAATAGAAAATAGTAGGGATTAATATTATTTAGTTAGTTGTGAAAGGCACAATCGGGTCAAAAAAGGCCTACAATCCTTTCCTAAACCAAGTGCAACTCAGAATTTTGACTCAAAAGATATTAAGGTCAAGTTCTAGATCAGCAATGCATTGCAATGAATTAAAATAAAGCTCACCACACATGCACATGAAATGATGAAGTTGGCTTCATTATTGTCTTAGATGTATGCAAGAGAATTTTCAAGCATTACTCAGGTGTGATAAAAGGTACCAAAAGAATCTATGATTTACCATGAAATCAGTCCTTCTCATCATACCAATTTGTTCTTTCTCATGCATACTCCTAACTGTATTGATACCAAGCCAGATAAAATTTTATTATTATTTTTTAAAGAATGGGACCGAACCCAAATGGGGTTGCCTACGTATCTTGTGAAAATAAAATTATGTTCGCATAGTTCAGAAAAATTTACAAATTTGTATGTGCAATGTATGATTGTAAAAAAATTGATGGTCATTCATAAAAATAATGTGAAAGATGATCAGGAAAGAACTGTTTTTAGCATTAAAATTATTCTGATCAACTGATCAAAAGAATGGATGTAAAGTATGGGGAGAGCTTTGACACAACTTCAGTATGCTGACAAGATTGAAAAAGTCAGATATTGAAGGAATTATGACCTTATTTCACCGCAGTTGGCAGAATTATTATAACTGAAAAAATATTGAACCCTTGCTTTTGAAAGTGAGGATTGATATGTCATAAATTTAATGATTTACAACATTTGAAACAAAAATCTAGATATTATTGCATCAAAATCGGGTGAAGATCTGGAGATAGGCCGGCTAGGCACTAATGTCAATGAGATTTGGATTTGAGGAGCTGTTAAATTGCGCTCTTGAAGGCTTTTGGAGAGCATCTTTGATCTGTTCCAGAAAATTGCCCTAGTTTAAATACCGGAGAGGTTATTCTGAAACAGTGAAGAAATCAAACTCTAATGCAAGTTTTCCTACGTATCTTATCAGGACAAGAATTAGGTCAAAATGTAGTTCAAACCTATACGCAGCTAGTGGCGATATTGGTAAGGTATATCTTTTAACTGATCAACCATTCAAAACAACGATTAGATTATACCTTCCCACAAAAAAAATAAACAATTTAGAATAAATAAATATGTACAGAAACATAATCCTTCAAATATGTACAAAGACTATAGTAATGTGTCAAGTAAGTTATGAACCCTTCGAACATAAAGTTGACTAATGATGCAGGCGCCTAAAAAGGTGATGTTTTAGCCCTATCCTATGTTCGACTAAGAGTGGATTTGCTAGACTTGTGGTTCTCGAGCGGACTACTCGAGTGAAGAAGCTATGCGGGCACACAAAAAAAGATTTGAACACCCCGCGCATACGCCTACTCTCCTAAAATTTAGGATTTTGAAAGAAATTTGCGGATGAGCAAATACACCTCACTTGTATGTGTGACTGTGTCAGTTTTTCCAAATAGAAGAAATATGAACGGAATGATAGTTTATATAAAGAAATAAATAAATAAATAAGTTATACAAAACAAATAACAATTTATGTCATGCAAAACAAGATAAATCAAGACAATTAGAAAGAAACAAACAATAACATAGAGAAATATAAATATTTATCTAAATCTGTAATAGTTAGAAGCTTGCATCCTCAGCAGAGTCGCTAAGCTGTCATACCCAATTTTTACCTATGGTCAAAACGAGCACGATATTATGGACTCAAAAAGAATTAATTTTGTACAGAATCGCCACTAATTTTTAAAGAAAATGAGAAAACCTATTTAATTATTAACAAGTATGACTTTATTTTAATCTGCAAAATCAATTTAGATTCTAGGTAAGGGTTTAAATTATTCCAAAAGAAAGGAATTAGACACCCTTCAGAATCCATAAATGAGGTTCCCGACCAGACTTAGGTTATTATTAAGGAGGAAAAGAAAAATCAATATCTCTAAATGTGTATTAAAATAACATAAATAATCTATATATAAAGAATGTGTAAATTATACATGTTATCATAAAAATATGTGTATAAAAAGTGCGTGAAGATAAATTTAAGTCCATGAGAATATGCAAAAAATAAATGAAAGATTGCATAAAGAAACTTTTTTATTTTAAAGAAAAAGATTAAGCGAGCAATATTTTAATGTAAAAAAGTGTGAATTTATTTGACTAAATATCTAAATCAATTTAATTCTTTTATGTGGATATTAACCGCCTAAATTTGCCTAAGCACGTGATGAATGTTGTGTAAATTAAAGCATTCCCACCCAACGCCCCAAAAATAAAGATTTCACTATAATTAATATTTGTACAAGTGTAAAAGTATAAAAATACAAACATAAAAATTAAAGTCTTCTTTCAATACCATTCCCGATGAGTATTTTCAATAACCTGTATAAACACTTATAAATAAACTGTTAGTAACAAATAAATAATTACAAAAATAAATTGAAAAGATGTATGTGCATATATATATATAAAAATATCATTTTTCATAAAAAGAGTGGGCTCGGATAAAATTTTAAAAAATTATAAAGATTTCATCATTATCCAAAATATTTATTTTTACTACGTATTTATCTACATAGTATCCGTCTTTCATCTGTGAAGGCCTCGAAAATCGACGAAAAATTTCATCATCATCCAAATAATTGATAATTAAGTGTAACAATTCTTTTAAAAAAAGCACTAAAATAGCCATCAACCAAGCAACATTAACTAGTCAAAAACATATCAATAACAAGCATGATGAAAATAAAAATAAAAATAATCAAGCCAGCATTGATAATAAAATAATAATATCAACGTAAAAATAAAGAATAAAAGTAACTAAATAAAAATAATGATATCAACAACTTGGCAACAGTGAACAATCAATCAAAAGAATAATGCTCCCTTCGTTTCATAATAAATGAGTTGTTGAATTTTGACACACAAATTAAAGAAAAAACATTAAAGACATAAATTTAACACTACTTTTTATTTTTACCCCAAAAAAATAAAAACCTTACTTTGTAATACCTTTTCAAAAGTTAATTTTTGTCAAATCATAAGGATAAATTTAGAAAACAATTCAATGATTACTTATTTTAAAACATCAATAAATACTTCAATAATTCACTTATTTCGAAATGGAGGAATTAAAAGATAACAACTTTAACAACATGATAATAGCATATCGCACAATAGCAAAACACGAAATTAAAGGCTATCGCAGTCCAAACTTCTCCGATTCAGGTAAAAAATGCATAAAATAAATCAAAAATATAAAAAAAGTCACTGAAAAAATAATAATTAGACAAAATAGAGGGTATACGGAGGGGTGTTTTTCCGGCCAGATGTTGACCTGGCGCGCAGTGGTGGTGCGGCTGGATTCGGAGGTAGCAACTTTGGTGGTTCGCCGGCCAAGGTGGCCAAAATCAGGAAGTAGTTGGGTCGGCTGGTTCGACAGTGGAGGGGTTATTTGGTAGGGAGGCGGCATGTAGAGATTTGGTGGTGGGTTTTGCGGCTTTTCTACGACCATGGTGGCTGGCCAGCAGTGAGTTTGGGGAAGAGAGAGAGAAAGAGGAGGAGAAATGGTTGTTGTTTTTTGTGTGTGTGTTATGCGTATATTGTGTGTTAGAGTGTGTGTATATGTGGTGTATTGTTTTTTGTTGAAAATAATTAAAAAAAAAAACCCTCCCCTTATTTATTAATAAAAATGACTCCTCAATTTACCCAAAAAATAACTAATCTCCCCCTCTTGTCCCTTTAGGGGTCGTTTGATTTGAAAATAAGTTATATCGGGATTAATTGTTCTGGGATAAGTTATCCTGATATTATTTTTTAGTGGTTGTTTTGTTTGTGGTATTAAAAATAATATGTAGTGCATTTTTTGTAAAAATATATTATTTGTTTACTAAAATATCCTTCACAATATTTAGCTTAATTATTTTTCCTTCATATTAAATCATACAAAAGAAATTAAAAAGTTACTAATTTTTTTTTAGCTTTATTAGTTTCTTTTTCCTAAAAATATATGTTAAGAAATTTATGTTGATATTTCTTAAATGTTTATGAAGCTCTAATATTTCATTTTAAATTATTTATTTTGTTCTAAATTCCATAAAATATTGATAATTTTATTTTTTTTCAAAAAAATTCATCATCAAAAAATGTGAAAAAGAATTACTCTCATTTTTTCATTATTTAGTACCATTAATATTTGGAGAGTCAAATTATATTTTAAAAAAATAAATTTTTAAATATTTTTAGCTAAATATAAAAATATTTTTTTATTTAATAATCAAGCATGTATTAAGTTAGATAGAGAATGTCAACATACTTTAAAACTTGTCCATGATAAATTTGTTAGGAAAAATAAAAATTTATGTTCATGATAAATTTGTTAGGAAAAATGAAAATCTAAAGTACGATTAATAAACATTTCTACAAAATAGAAAAACAATAAATCTTTGCATCAATTTTGAACTTGATTGTATAAATAGTTTATAGTGTCACTATCATTTTTCCATTACTCATCACTATTGAAGCATTTAATAATCTCATATAATTGTTCAAATTTATCAAAATGAATGAAAATTCGTAGAGTAATTAAAATTTAAATTAGGGATAAAATGATTAAAAAAAAATTAATGCGAGGACAACTAAAATCTCACATTCTCTTTTATATATAGTAATAAAGTAAAGTTATATATACATACATACATACATACATGCATACATATATATGTGTGTGTGTGTGTGTGTGTGTATCTATATGTATATCAGTATAATCATTTGAAAAAATGTTATTAGCTATAGTTTTGAAAAAGGTTTTAAAATAATAGCTAGCTAGATTCTCCATTACTCAACATAAAAAAATTATTTATTTGATTCATATGATTTTTCTCTTTATTTGTAAGTTTGAATTTTTTACTTTCTCCAAAAAATATATAACGATGAATCATGTAGTAGTTAGATTTATTTTTTTGGATTTTTAGATAAAATTATTTGAGTAAATTGATAGAAAAGTAAAATAAAAATGATAAAAAAAACTTGTGTAGAAACAACAAAAGATTATACACAAAATTTTATAATTTATTTTTTCATCTCATCTAAAAATTTGAACTTCATATGATAAGTTTCATATTCATTCACATTAAAATCTAACCTATCTCGTTATACAAATACCTTATATTTTATATAAAAAAAAGAAAGTAAAGTAATGTATATAAAGTGATAATCTAAGAATTTGGAGGGAAATTGTATCCTTTTTTGAATTTTGGAATTAATTTTTTGATAAATTATTATATATTACTAATAAGTTTTTAATGTAAATATAAAATTTATGTCAAAATTATTAAGTATTTAATTTTTATTAAAATTCATAATTAAAATACTAGTATATATATAGATGTGTGTAATGAAATCATAGATTTTAAGGGTATTTTAGTCATTATATAATTTAATACCAAAGAAATATAGTATTGGGATTGTTATCCCACCATTTGGGTGGATAACTTACTAATTATTAGTCTCGGGATAAGTTATACCAAATATTTACAACCAAACGAGTGAGTTACATTTTTATCTCGGGATTATTGACTTTAGTCCCGCAAACCAAACATCCCCTTAGTGTACGTTACTATCCCTGAGTTATTAACTTAGGGATTTTTTTATTCTATTAACCAATGTGTAAAGATTATTTACCTAATGATTAATAATCTCAACTCGTCATTTCAATGTTATCTTTTAAAAGGTGATGAGACATTGACTTGACTAATTTATTGCTCTATATATTAAAATAATTGAGTCAACATATGTTTGCAAATTGTATTAAATAATGTACAAAAATATGAACGGCAATGTATAATTCTAGAAAAATATAAACAACAAATAAAAAATATAATTATCTTAAAAATATATTATGCTATAAATAATTAAAATTATACTGTGCAGTAAAGAATTACAGTGCTATGTTATGTACGGATGCAAATGACTTATACAAAATCTAAAACGATAATAAACTGATTAAAAATCTTAAAATTAAGGACAATTATTAATAAATTATGCACAATTAAAATTTGACAATAAATTGAAAAAATAACCTAAAACAATAATGATTATTTATAATTTGTTAAAAATTGTCAAAATGTATGAAAAATCGCATTTTATGCACTTTAGCGATCAAGAAGCCTAAATGTAATTTTAAGCATGGAGAGACAAATTGGGTGTCAACAAGTATGATCCCATGTTTCAGAGTATGCTCAGTTTTTAGAACCCATGGTAGGCCCTTAATGACTAGTGAAATTTGCATTATGTGCATATCCTCAATTCATATATCTATAATGAATCCATGCCGATGATACTCTATTTTTCAGACTACATCAAGTGACAAAGTTATGTATAGTACCCTTCATGCTTTAGGTCCTCATGTACTATCACTTCAGTGACCCTCATTATGTTAAGACAGTGGTGATGAAAATGGATGAAAAATGGTTTAGATGAGAGAGAGTAGAGGTTCCTTATTAGAAAAAAATATTGCATGCTTGATTTAAAAATATTGCATGCTTGATTTCTCTAAGGCTATAAATATGGAAGAAGATAGAGGCAAAGCTTTGGTATATGTCATAGTTAGTTGAGAATTCTTAGTGTGTTTTTTTAGGGATAATTCATGCTATTAATATTTATAGAGGTACTAGAGAATATGAAAAAAAAATCCTTTTTGGAGTGGTTTCCTTGAAGTTCATATGTGCTTATAACAATAGGCTTCAATGTCAAGTTGGTAAATAAGTAGATGAATGAATTATGCGCTACTGAATTCCTAATAAGAGATTAGAGTTAGTTATTAAAGTGGTAAGGAGTATTATTCTTGAGATAAAAGCTCTGAAAAGACATAGGATATTGAATTCCATAGTTTAGACTAATATTATTGTGTTATGTGCAGTACCTTGTAACCTTGAGTTAGGCTTGAATATCATGAGAGTATGTAGTTCAACTAAGACTTTGGTAGGAGTAGTCACCTATGTCCATGTTACGGTTATAAATTGCATCACATGAAGCATAGTACTTAAGAGGAAGATTATAGTTGAGAAAAGTGTAATACCCCGGAAAATTTTTCGTTGAAATTTTGTGCGCAAACGTGTTGGGTTCTATCTTCTAGAATGAATTATAAATTTTTTCGTGCCGAATGTCTTAGATTATAACTCACCATTGCGTATAGTATCGAATAAGATTTCCAACGATATGTGGATCATCCAAAACGGACACCCGAGCGACGAGTTATGAATATTTCGATCGAACCATGAATAGTAGTGAACAGTAAAATATGCAGGAAAAAGTACTGAGGCCTGACGTATTTTGCTCCAACTTTAAATGATCATAACTCCTTGTACATAATGATCTGGGTGATCTACTATATATCTACGGAAATCTCTACAAGTTCTCTTTCCAATGAAATTGGTTTCATCCAATTTGTCTATCGGAGTAAAAAGTTATGGTCGATCTACTTCAGCCTATCAAAAGAGAATTTTTAGGTCAACTTCAAACGATCATAACTCCTCGTACACAATGATCTGGGTGAGATACTATATATCAATGGAAATATATGAGAGTCCTCTTTCAAATGAAATTGGTTTCATCGAATTTGGATATCAGAGTAAAATGTTATGGTTGATCTACTTCAGACAATCAAAACAGTCCACCAAAGGATAGATTCGAGAATTATTTGATTTTTAGGGGCGTTTTGGTCATTTTCCCAAAATCCGTCCAAACCCTATATTAAAGCCTATTAGAAGCATTATATGTTATATTTCATCAAATTCCCTCAAAAAGAAAACCCTAAGCTCCTACATCCAAC
>NC_061113.1:189291245-189296604 GCF_002878395.1 Capsicum annuum
TATTACTAAAATTATTTTGTTGTGAATTGTCTTTGAAATGATCTGAGATAAGTTTGAGAGAAATCTTTAGCACCGAGTGGGAGGTATAAAGCGACCTTACTTCCCTAGAACTACGTGCCCCTGTAGGAGTGAGCCTGAGGCTGATTTATATAGTGATCACTAGTTTGAGTGAATTTGATATCGATAGTCCTACTCTGATGGCAAGGATCGTACGGCTCTTCCCAACGTGGGTTGGACGTTGAACTCCATGTGGCTCACATGGTTTATGTCGGTCATAGAATCTGCCAGTGTTTGTGTGTTTCCTTGTGTCTATGGTGAACGGTGAAGTGATTTGAAAGTGGAATTGTGAAAGTTATTCTTTTGAAAGATTTAAATGATATTTACATTATGAGAATTGATATTCTTGATGAACTGAAAGTGATTAACAAATTATATGATGACTCACATGTGTTATTATACTTATTTCATCCTCTCATGATTATGATGATTTTCTTCAGGCTATGTGAGTCTTTCATACATCCTACATATTTCTTATAAATATTTATGATGATGATGTTTATAAAACTGCATACACCCCCATATACTCGGTTCCTTTCCATGATACTGACCCACATTTTTGGATGTGGGCTACATTTTCTCAGAATGTAGGTTCAGGTGTTCAGTTCTAGGTTCGACAGTGATTCTTCAGGCATGTTGTTCTACATCCTCTATGTGGTGAGTCCTCATGTTCCGAGGATGTGATGTCTGATGTTGGTTTCGCGGAATTGTTTACATTTGATAACTGAGTATGAGTCAGTTGGGGCATGTCTCAATGGCTCGCTAGTTTTATTGATTTTTCTTAGAAGCTTATCAGATAGTATAGATGTTGGGAGTTGACTAATAAGTCGTATTTTGTTATCTTTCTGAAATTATTTTATTCTTGGATGATGATTACTCTGTTGATATTTGAGGGTTCTTTATGGAAACCCCATTGATTCATGTTTAATTGAATGAAAATGGCTTAAAGGGTTAGCTTGGGGCTACTCGTAGCCTCAAGCACCGTGTGACGCTCTGGGACCCTTTTTCGGGGCATTACAAACTTGGTATCAGAGCCTAAGGTTTTAAGGTGTCCTAGGGAGTCTGACAAGCCGCGTTAAGTAGAGTCTTGATCATTGATGTGTAGCGCGCCACATCTATGAGCAAGAGGCTACAAGACATTTTAGGAAAAAATATGATTCTTTCTTTCAGAAGTCTATCATGCTTAAAGTCTCTCTCTCTGCTATTGATTCATGCTTTCCTCTTTCAGAAATATGCCTCTACGTCGAGCGAGAAAAAATAATGATGGTCAGCAACCTCAACTCGCTGACCCATTGAATGAAAATATGTCTCATGCTGAATTTTGGGCAGCCTTTCAAGCACTGGACCAAGCTATTACTGCAAATGTTCAGGCCATCCCTGCCCGGCTCCACAGTAGTAGGGAGGTGATTCAGCTGTTACCAGGATCCATGACTTTATGTGGATGAATCCGCCAGAATTCTATGGGTCCAAGTCTGATGAGGATCCACGGTTGTTTTTAGAGGAGGTACGAAAGATTACTCAGGTGATGCATGTATCTGAGAAACATAGTATGGCGTTGGCTGCGTATAGGTTGAAAGACCTTGGTTATGACTGGGTTGTTGCTTGGAGGAAAGGTAGAGGTGAGGGAGCTATCCCTACAACTTGGCAAGAGTTCCAGGATGCATTCCTGGATAAATTTTTTCCTTTGGAGATGAGAAAGGCAAAGGTGGAAGAGTTTATGAACCTGCGACAGGGCTCTATGACTGTTAGGGAGTACTGTCTAAAGTTCAATCAGTTGGCCAAGTATGCTCCTGACTTAGTGGCTGATAATCGGGCTAGTATGAGTAAGCTTGTGACTGGAGTGTCTAGTTATGTGGTTAAGGAGTGTGGGTCTGCTATGCTGAATAGTGAGATAAATCTTTCTAGGCTGATGGCTCATGCCCAACAGATTGAGGCAGACAAGATTAAAGAGAGAGATAGAATGAGAGGGAATAAGAGATCTAGGTTCGAGCAGCATGGACAGGGTCAAACTAGATCGCAGGAAGGGAGTCGCCCTCAGTATCAGGATCATTCGTCTATGCCAGCACCGTCATTTGCTAGTGCTTTCATGCCTAGAGGTAGGCAGGAGCAAGGTAGCAGGTCATTTGCATCCAGGTCCCGATATAATGCTGGTCGTAAGCCGAATTGTCCCCTGTGTCCTAAGTGTGGTAGGGCTTATTCGGGTGAGTGTTGGGGTGAAAAGAGGGGTTATTTCCGTTATGGTGACATGGCTCACAGAGTTAGAGATTTTCCATAGGATGGACAAGGGCGTCGTGACTATCGCCCTCAGACCCAGACTCAGATTGTTAGTGCTCCAGTTCCAGCGACTCACCCAGCCCCAGCTCAGGGTGCCTCTTCTAGCAATGCTGGCGGGCAGCTCTAGAATATATTCTATACTTTACCATCCCTCCAGTAACAGGAGGACTCTCCCGATGTTGTTACTGGTATACTTCATATATTTCAGTTTGATGTGTATGCTTTGTTGGATACTGGATGCAGTTTCTCATATGTTACACCTTTGATTGCTGTGAATTGTGAATTGAGTCCTGAGATTATTCCTGAGCCTATCCTAGTTTCTACCCCAGTGGGTGATTCGATTGTTGCCCAAAAAGTGTATAAAAAACATCCTGTTACCGTTCTTCATAGAGTTTTATTGGATGATCTGATTGAGTTAGACATGGTAGATTTTGATGTGATTCTGGGTATGGAATGGCTGTATTTTTCTTATGCCTCTATTGATTGTCGGACTCGAGTGGTCAAGTTTTAGGTTTTGGGTGCATCCGTGTTTGAGTGGTCTGGGAATTTTGTGTCACCCAAGAGTCATTTTATCTCTTACCTTAAAGCTAGAAAGCTTATTTCCAAGGGGTGTATTTACCATTTGTTAACAGTCAAAGACACTAAGTTAGAGACTCCAACTCTTCAGTCTGTTAACGTCGTCAATGATACCTCCTGATAGAGAGATATAGTTTAGGATTGATCTTTTTCCCAATACTCAGCCCATTTTTATTCCTCCTTACCATATGGCCCCTGCAGAACTTAAGGAGTTGAAAGAGCAACTCAAAGATCTACTAGATAAGGGTTTCATAAGGCCCAGTATTTCTCTTTGGGGTGCTCCTGTGTTGCTTGTGAGAAAGAAAGATGGCTCTTTGCGTATGTGCATTGATTACCGCCAACTGAATAAAGTCACCGTAAAAAATAAGTACCCCCTTTCGAGAATAGATGATTTGTTTGACCAATTGCAAGGTGCAAGTTATTTCTCAAAGACAGACCTTCGTTTTGGCTATTATCAACTCAAATTTAGGGAGTATGACATCCCGAAAACCACTTTCCAAACTTGTTATGGCCATTTTGAGTTTTTTGTTATGGCTTTTAGGTTAACTAATGCCCCAGCAGCTTTCATGGACCTCATGAATCAAGTGTTCAGACGATATCTGGATATATTTGTCATAGTTTTCATCGATGATATACTGGTGTACTCCCGTAGTGAGGATGAACATTCTGATCATCTCCGAACTGTCTTACAAACCCTTAAAGATCACAAATTTTTTGCCAAGTTCAGTAAGTGTGAGTTTTGGCTAAGGTCAGTTGCTTTTTTGGGTCATATCATTTCTTTTGAGGGTATTAGAGTTGATCCCCAAAAGACCAAAGCTGTTAGAAATTGGCCTAGACCTATTTCTCTGACTAATATCTGAAGTTTCTTGGGTTTAACTGGCTATTACCGCTGTTTTGTTGAGGCTTTCTCCTCTATAGCGTCTCTTATGACTCGGTTGACCCAAAATAAAGTGAAGTTCTTGTGGTCCGAATCTTGTGAGAAGAGTTTTTCAGGAGTTAAAGACTCGACTCACTTCAGCCCCTGTTTTGACTTTGCCTGATGGTGTTGACGGTTTTGTGGTGTACTGTGATACTTCGAGAGTTGGTTTGGGTTGCATATTCATGCAGAAGGGTAAGGTGATAGCTTATGCTTCTAGACAGTTGAAACCCTATAAGAAAAATTACCCCACCTATGACCTTGAGTTGGCTGCTGTTGTGTTTGCTTTGAAAATCTGGAGACACTATTTGTATGGTGTCCATGTTGATGTTTTCACTGATCATAAGAGTCTGCAGTATGTGTTTACCCAGAGAGAATTGAATCTTAAGCAGAGACGATGGTTAGAATTGTTAAAGGACTATGATATGAGTGTGCTGTACCATCCGAGCAAGGCCAATGTTGTGGCGGATGCCCTAAGTAGAGTGTCCATGGGTAGTGTTTCGCATGTGGTAGAAGGTAAGAAAGAATTGGCTCGTAATGTTAATCGTTTGGCTAGATTGGGGGTTAGGTTGTTTGACTCTGCTGAAGGTAGTATAGCGGTTCAGAGTAGTTTCGAATCCTCCTTGGTTTCGAAAGTAAAGGTAAAGCAATACTTAGATGCTAGTTTGGTCAGACTGAAGGAGTCAGTGAAGGACCAAAAAGTAGAGGTTTTCTCCCAAGGGGGGATGGTGTGTTGAGATTGCAGGGTAGATTGTGTGTCCCGAATGTTGATGATCTGAGACAGAGGATTATGGCTGAAGTGTATGGGGCGCGATATTCTATTCATCCTGGTGCCATCAAGATGTACCGAGACTTGCGGGAAATCTATTGGTGGAGTGGCATAAAGAAAGATATAGCAGCATTTGTAGCTAAGTTTGCAACATGCCAACAGGTTAAGGTTGAACACCAAAGACCTGGTGGTATGATGCAAGAGTTTAGTATTCCCACCTGGAAGTGGGAAGAGATAAATATGGACTTCGTGATTAGTTTACCTCCTTCCCGACGCCATCATGATTCCATTTGGGTTGTCGTTGATAGGTTGACTAAGTCTTCTCATTTCTTGCCTGTCCATACTTCATATATTGCTGAGGATTACGCTAGATTGAATATCCGAGAGCTAGTCAGACTATATGGAGTTCCTTTGTCTATTATTTCGGATAGGGGTACTCAGTTCACTTCACAATTTTAGAAAGCTTTTCAGAAGGGTCTTGGTACCCAAGTGCTTTTGAGTTTTTCTTTTCATCCGCAAACCGATGGTCAGGCTGAGCGGACCATTCAGACCTTAAAGGATATGTTGAGAGCTTGTGCACTTGACTTTAAGGGAAGTTGGGATGATCACTTACCGTTGATAGAGTTTGCTTACAATAATAGTTTCCACTCTAGTATTGGCATGGCTCCGTTTGAAGCCTTATATGGGAGGAAGTATTGATCACCCATAGGTTGGTTTGACGTAGGTGAAGTGGCTATGAGTGGTCCTGATTCGGTATTTGAGGCTAT
>NC_061113.1:189299604-189335195 GCF_002878395.1 Capsicum annuum
GCTGGTTTTATTGATTTTTTTTAGAGGCTTGTCAGACTAGTATAGATGTTGGGAGTTGACTAATAAGTCGTATTTTGTTATCTTTCTGAAATTATTTTATTCTTGGATGATGATTACTCTGTTGATATTTGAGGGTTATTTATGGAAACCCCATTGATTCGTGTTGAATTGAATGAAAATGGCTCAAAGGGTTAGCTTGGGGCTACTTGTAGCCTCAAGTACCGTGTGACGCTCCGGGAACCATTTTTGGGGCGTTACAAAAAGTGTTGCTAAGCTTGAAAGTCAATAGTTGCATTGCCTAAGGTAGAGTAATCCTATTCTAGCTTTTATTTTATATGTCTATATTCCATGTTATATAATTATAGCCATGTTGTGATTTCTTATTCAAATTTCATACTCAGATCATGCCCAAAATTTTTCCCCTTGATTGTTATTAGAAGTTGTGATAAGGAGAGTATGAGGAAACTCATATTTCCTTCTTAGTAACACTTGGAATTTTTATTGCATTAGCTATCTCTTCATAGTTTTATATGTACAATCGTGCCATGAATGTTCAAATGAGTTCTAAGCTTTCATCATGAATCAGCTCCTAATAGTCAATCAAGTTAGCTTAGAAATTAATTTTATGATAAAAGTGCTTTTATTTCAGCTCAATTATACCCTTCATTAGCAGGCATGTCATGTCTACATTATTCTAAACGATTCTTACATATGTGTACCTTTTCCATATGTATCAGTTAAGTCAGTACCTTATCAAAAGGTGATTCTAATTATAAAATATGATCAATTTTAGAAATTCAGTATCATATTTTCTGTCTTAGGGTAAAACAAGTTTCATATCTTAGCCTAGCAAGCCCGTGAGATAGTCTTATTCCTTCCCGAACTTCATTTGAGCATGAATAGTCCCAAGGGGGAGATAATGTTAGACCTAAGAATTTATACAATTTTATTATGATACCTCCTTCATATTTAGTGGTGATTTTTGAGTTGAATTATGATAAGGGATGATAACGGGACCATTACGAAGTATTTTAGAATTTTTAAAATGTATTTGGGATCATTTAAGGATACCAAACTAGTGAGAGTCCACTATAAGAGCGTGCCATACTTTGGGCATGCTGCGATAAGGGTGTACAATGGCCTTGGAGTGGCGTGATAAGGGCGTGCCAGGCCCAAGGGTGCAAAAATACCTTTTTTTTGTTTGGGGTTGAGGAATTTTTGGTCTTTTACCTGTTAAACAACATTTCAATCATATTAAATGTATTCCCACCCTTATAACTCCAATTATATGATCCCTATTATCCCAAAACCCTCAAGAACACTAAGAAAGCATTTTTACCAAAATTCAAGCTTGCAAGGTCCTAATTCGAGTTTCCCTTAATAAATTCACTAAGTTCAGATATGCAGGGTTTGAACAAGGATAACCTTTCATTCTTATGCCCAAATGTTGAGTTTATGTAAGTTTTAAAGATTTGATTGCTAGGGTTCATACCCATTTTCATGCTTTTAAAATTATGATGTTTTCCCATGATTTAAAGTTCATTTAGCACAAGAAGTTATACTTACTCATATTTTTACTCACATGGTTCATATATGAGATAATTTTTAGCATTTTGACATGAAGTTTCATGAGTTGATAAATGTACATGATTTTCAGCATGATTCAATCAGTTTATAAATAAGAGTATGTGATTTAAGTATGATTCTCTCAGTTTACAAGAAGTTTAGATTTTCTAATTCGGTTTTCAGATTATTACAGTATCCTTCAAATTTTAGTTTTGATATTTTGATCTTAGATAAGACATGAAATTCACAAGTTTCTTTATTGGTCTGATGTAAGCAGGGAAGCATAGTTGATTTTCAATTTTATAAGCCCATATGCTATTTTGAGGTGAATTTCATAAGTATAAGCATAAGTATATATACTTTTAGGAGTAGTATTTAGTACCGAGAGGGGAATGTAGGTTTAGTGCATCCTATTTTCCATAAACTATGTGCCACCATAAGTATTTTCAGCTTGTCCAAATAGGCATGTAGCTTGTCCTAACGGACATGTCATATATTATCATCTTGTCCAAATGGATATGCATAGGTGATCACCCTAGTAAGGTTCTATTTCGATGGAAAAGGTAGGACAACTCTCCTCAACGTGAGTCAAATGTTGGACTCTATACTAGCTCACATGATTTATGTCGGTTATAAGAACTTTCCATAGAGAAGAAAATTTTAGAAACTAAGTGTAATGACTCACAGGCCTTATTCAAATGTTGTTTTAATATTTATGCTTATATTATTTCAGCTTTCAATTTTATTCATGATCAAGGTGAGTCTATTTACACTTAGCATGTATGTTTTAAGATTATGCATTGATTCAGTTTTACTTATTGCATTCACCCCCACATACTGTATACATTTCAAAAGTACTGACCTTATATATGTCTGTGTGGCTACATTGTTTCATAATGTATGTACCACTTGTATCCCACAATATCATCATCAGGAAGTTCACAGCTTTCAAGCAGTAGGTGATGAGTTTTATTTATATGAGGACTCAAGGCAGTTGCCGATGTAGTATTTTGTTTTTTTATTCAGTCATATTGATTAGGGATTGTTGGGAGCCATGTCCCGGCTACCTATGCTCAGTATTAGTAGAGGTTTCTTAGACAGATAGTCAGAGTTTATATATATTCAATTTCAGCTTCATTTTGTATAACTAGTGTTGTAATTATTTGAAATATCATTGTATTGAACAAATTCAGCTAATGACATCTCTTTCACTTATTATTTCTAGTTTGATGTATTTTCTTCAGTTGCTCACGAATTATATCAGTGTAATGGATTAGTTTGGGATCACTTATTTTTCTAATCACTGTGTGAAGTCCAAAGGTAGTCTTAGCGCATTACAAGTAATGATAAATAAGATATTAAGCAACTTGTGGAACCTGGGTAGGATATTTCTTATTGCATTTATGATTCGACACCTACTTCTCAAGCAATGCCTGCATGAAATCATAACTTTGTTAAGAAGGTAAGAAGACGTGGGATTAAATTTGATAAACAATTTACTCTCTCAAACCTACTTTAGGCAGTGGATGACAATTAAGGGTGATAATAATGGACTCAATTTCACTGAATATTGTATCAACAACAGGGACGCAATTATATTTTTAGGTTAGTTTGTACACATAGCTCAGTTGTAGGTAAATTTGACTTGTTTAGTCAATGTGTAGTTTTGAAAATAGAGGATGTTATATAGCGATAAAACCTTTAAAATATTTGGTACGTTTTTAAAATGAAAACTGCACTACAAAAGAAGGGGGGTTGGAGAGAGTAAGACAATATTTTGGAACATCCCACTATTGTTGTGTACAATTGAGGTCCTCAAAAATTATTGGAAACAGAAGTAGTGAAATATGGAAGTAAAACACTCAAATGTATGTAAATGCTTGACTATTTCCATTCTGTTCTTTCATTCTTCTGAAAATGGATAAAACTAGCTTTAGCAGTTGTCTCTCTAATTAACCTCATATCTCTTCAAGTTTTTGACTGACAACTAATAATAATCAAACAATTTCACTTTCGAAGAATGTGACAGCAAAGAAGTTCAATGAGGAGAACATCTATAACACCCCATACTTTTGAGTTAGAATTTGAATCGTCCTTTATACGTGTATAGATCTGAACCCAAGGATTTCTATTTAGATAAAAATATGAAGATAAATTCTTTAGTGAGGGAATATCTTTGGAGATGAATTGAGGTCATCGAAATCTCCTAGCTCAAAATTGAGTTGAGAACTTTCCTCTCTATTGATTTTTAATAAACGTTCTTACATGGATCAACTTTCAACTGTTGTTTTTAAGGTTTAGTAAAATTTGTCTTTTATAACAAGAACTTTTTATAACAAGAACTTCAAACACATGTTCAAACTAAAACATGAATAATCAAATAAAGTTGTAACTTTGTATTCACAACTTTGAACTTCAACAATAAGTCCAATCCAATTTATGAACATTAGCAAAATGAAGTTCAAACTATTTTCTGAAAAATAATAAAACTAAACGTTTAGAAAAAAAATGAAGATTAGAAGATTCAAGTATATCAAATTCACTGTGTGTCATTAAAAAAATTATTTCCCTCAAGTACCCGAGGTTATGGAATATATTCTTCCAAGATAAAATGAATCACTTCGATAGAATAATGACACCTCAAATTCTATTGAACTACAAACACACTCAATGGTAGCAAATCACAATAGAGTTTTCAAGAAAGAGGAATATTCTTACTTTAAAATTCCATGTCTCTACCTAAGACAAAATTTAGGTATTTATAGCCATCAAGGTGTTGCTACATGAAGAGAAGCAATGGTTTGGAAAGGTGCACCTCTTCAAAAAAGTGCAACTCTTTGAAAAAGTCACAATCCTTTGGAAAGGTCATAATCATCCAAACTAAAAAGGTGCCTATTCAAATTACATCATTCCTTTTGGTGTATTTAAAAAAAAAACAAATATTCATTTTTCATTTGCACCTCTTAAAAACCTCATAATCCCCTAGATGAATGGGGAATGACTATTTTATAAAATTCTACGAACAAGTGTGTGATCTACAAACAAAGACTAGTTGCATCTAGATAAGTAGGTTTCTCTTTGAACTTTTTATAGTGAACTTGCATCGAATGCACTTGATCTATAGGTAGATGTGATATATTTGAATCGTCGAGCTTTACAAGAGACTGCTCCTTTATCTAAAGTAAATACATATCCACTTGTGGATTTTACTTTATTTAATTAGGTGATCCAATTTACATCACTATATTCTGCAATTATTGCTTGATATTTATTATATTGCAAAGCATAGTCTTGAGTATGTTTTAGATATCCCAAGACTCTTTTAATTACCATCCAATGAGTTTGGTTAAAATTACGTGTGTACCGACTCAATTAACTAATAACATATGTTATGTCTAGTCGCGTACAATTCATGATATACATAAACTTTCCAACACTCTTGCACAGTCCAATCATGAGTCACTTTCACCTTTATTCTCTTAAAGTACAAAGTTCACGTCTAATGGTGTTTTAGAAATATTGAAATCCAAATACTTAAACTTGTCAAGTACCTTTTCAATGTAATGAGACAGTGACATGCCAACCCTAGTGGATTTCTATGAATTATTATCCCTAAGATCACACCGGCAACTACATGGTCTTTCATATCAAACTTTCTCTCAAGCATTCATTGTATAGCATTATGTCAGAAATGTCTCTACTAATGATCAACATGTCATCCATTTATAAACAAACAATGACTTTGTGATTTGGAGTGTCTTTAATGTAAATACATTTATCACATTCATTTATATTGAAGTCGTTTGGAAAAATGGTTTGGCCAAACTTTATGTGCTAGTGTTTGTGTGCTTGTTTTAGTCTATAAAGTGACTTAATAACATTTCACACTTTCCTTTTTTTACCCGGAACTACAAAACCCTAAAATTGTTCCATGTAAATTTCTTCCTCCAATTCTCCATTTAAGAAACTTGTTTTCACATTCATTTGATGGATTTTAAAGCTATATACTACCTCTAAACCAACTAATATCCGAATGGACGTTATCCTTGTTACAAAAGAGTATGTGTCAAAATAATCAAGGCCTTATTTTTGTTTAAGGCCTTTTATAATAAGCCTTGGCTTGTATTTTTCAATGGTATCATCAGCCTTTATTTTTTTTGAAGATCCATTTATAATCTAAAGGTTTATTTCCTGGAGGAAGATCAACCAACTCCCAAGTATGGTTGCTCATGATTGAATCAATCTCACAATAGACTGCCTCTTTTCAAAAGGATGAGTTCGAAGACTACATCATTTTTTAAATGTGTAGGGATCATTTTCAAGAACAAATATTACAAAATATGATTCGAAGAAATTTGACATTCTTTGACATGTACTACACCTTAGATTCTCATCATTAAGCACATGTTTCTTTGGTTCATATTGAGGTTATTTAGATTCTCTACTAGACAGCTCATGTCAATTTTTATGTGGATCAATGTGTTCAAAGAACTCAACATTATTTGATTTAATTACTATATTTATGAATATCTGGATGTTCAAATTTATGAACCAAAAATCGACATGTTTTACTGCTTGTAACATATCTGTAAAAATATAGTCCAAAATTTTTGGTCCTATTTTTACCCTTTTAAGTATTGGAACTTGGACTTTGGCTAGACACCCCCACACTTTAAAATATTTTAAGTTGGGTTTTTATTTTTTTCATAGGGAATGGATCACTCTATTTAGTATTTGATTTGCTGTAAGGATAACTTCCCTCCACCTGAACTTATGACTAAGGCATTCATCATTTCCTTTAACATTTGTTTTTTTATTTTCATAATTCTATTGAATTGAGGTGAATATGGGCAGTAGTTTGATGGGAAAATTTATTTTTTAAACATATAGCTGTAAAATAAGATTCATACTCTACATCCTTATCCTTTCTTATCATTTTGATCTTTCTATCCAACTAATTTTCAACTTCAGTTTTATATTACCTAAATGCGCCTATTGCTTTATCCTTACCATTTAATAACTAAACATGACAATATTTAGTGTAATCATCAATAAAAGTTATGAAATACTTTTTTTTCCATCATGAAATGATGTTCACTTCATATCATAAATGTCTGTATAGATTAAGTTTAAGGGATTGCAATTCCTTTCAACAGACTTATACGGATGCATAGCATACTTAGATTCCACACATATTTGACACTTTGATTTATTGAACTCAAAGTTATGTAGCACTTCCAAACTAATTAATCTTTGCAAGATTTTGTAATTGACATCTCCTAAATGACTATGCCACAAATTATTTGACTCTAGCAAGTAAGCAGAAGCCTCAACTTTCTTCATTTAAACATACATAAAATTTGAAAGGGCCCTCATTGAGGTAGCCCTTTCCTATATATATATTGTAACACCCCGAAATTCCCATCACGAGACGTCACATGGTGCTCAGAACTACACGTAGCCCCAAGCTAACCCTCGGAGTCAGACACTACCTCAAGGAACTCAATTCAACAATAGTCATGCAAAATAAAGAGATATATTACATCGGGTTCAAGAGAGATACTGAAGAATACTAAACTGTACAATCAAAATATATATTGAATGTCTGAATATACCATCCCTTTAGTCTGACAAAGCCTCTATACATCAAATCAAGGAGCCTTTGGGACAAACCCCCAACAGACTCAACAGTACTGAAAGCCATAACAACAAAATGATATCATAAAAATATAGACACGGTCCTCGATCCATGAGGACTCACCACTGAGGAAACGTAGTGAGGCACCCGAATATCTCTAACGCGGTTGCGGCTGAGTACCTGAACCTACATTACAAGAAAATGTAGCCCATAGAAAAATATGTGGGTCAGTACTTTGGAATGTACTGAGTATGTGGGGGTGCATGCAACAATGTAAATATTATCATCAATTTCATGAAAATATGCATATGTACAATGATGGCTCACTTGGCTTGAGTTAGATTGAGACATACTTTTCATGATCTCATAGTAAATAAATCATCTGATAAAAACCTCATAAATCATCATAAACAACTCAACTCTTCACCTCTAGACTCGGAGTGACTCGGTAATTCAAGAAACTAAACTCTTATGGACATGGGAGGTTCTTATAACCGACATAAACCATGTGAGCTATATGGAGTCCAATATTTTTCCCTCCTAAGGAGAGAACCCCACATTGGCGGGAGCATCGTACTCTTGCCCGGTAGTACAACCTCAATTTAGTAATCACAATCTCATACTCGGCCTCTGGCCCACAAATATCAATACCCATCCTACGATGGCACGTAGTTTCAGGGGAAAATACCCCATTTTCCGCTCGGTGCTAAAGACTACTCCCAGACACAAGTTCAGAACGCATTAGGAAATCTACCACAAACCTCACAAGGGTCTATCATGAAGATCAAATTAAATCTCTTTCTCATTTATCAAATCATAATCAATTTGTGAATTCCTAACTCGACTCAAATCAAATCAATCTTTCTCAATATCAAAATGTATCAATTCATTAAATCATGGCAACATCAATAACTTTGAGAAAATATCAAGACTCATTGTAACAACTCAATCTCATGAATCAATATACTCAATAATCCAATGTGTCATAAGGAAGCTTAAAGTTTGACACATATCTTGAAAGCACTTGAAATATCAACTCATGGTAGAAATATGAAATTTACAATATTAAATATCAAGTCATAACTTGGCAATAGTAAAATAATCATGTATAACAAAGCTTGAACAATTTATATTCTCATACTGTCATGATGAAGTAATTTAGGTATAAACCCACTTGCAAAATCATATAAATCCATAATAGAAATCAAAGCTTTAGGCACAAGAACGAAAGGATTGCTCTTGTTTAAAACCCCACACACCTTAATCTTTGAAATTGGATGAATTCTAGTTCTTGAGACTCTATCCACATTTGTAATAAATGATTCTCGAAGCCTACACTATGAGGAACTTGGTTCTTAAAGAAATCTTGAAGATTTATGGATGATTTTTGGAAGATTAATGTTCTTGAATAAAACCCTAGATATATTTTCTTAAGACAATTGGAAGAGAAAATGAAGAAATTAGGGTTTGGATGGGGATTCTCATATATATAGGGGCCTTCAAAAGATGAGAAAGGACCAAAATACCCTTGCAAAAATGTCCTTTAATTGCTAAAAAAATAGCTGATGATATTTGTGATAAGTCGTCAGACTTGTGATAAGTCGTCACGAAATGTCATCACAAAAGGGTGAAATTTATGACTTTCTGCTTAAGGGTGACGAATTTTGTGATAAGCCATCAGACTTGTGACAAGTTGTCACAAAATATCGTTACAAAATGTTGGAATTTGTGACTTTCTACTTAAGGTGACGACATTTCGTGACAGGCCGTCAGACTTGTGACAAGTTGTCACAAAATATCGTCACACAGTTTCCAGGCTGACACGCTGGAGTAAAATAGGTATAACTTTTCTCTTCGATACCGGATTTGGGTGAAATTGGTACCGTTGGAAAGCTAATTCAATTATCTATCTGTTGGTGAGTCATGAGCTTAAAATTTCTTAGTGTAACAATATATATTCTCATTTGAAATTATATGCCAAAATTCTTCTCAAGAATTCAATCGGTAAGGGATGTTTTGATTCACCTAATCGCTAGGACATCTTTGAGGCCTTAATACACATCACCCTTGATCATAAAATAACCAAAGTACTATAATTTAGTTCTCATGAGCTTGAGTCATGGTGGCACTATTGGTTAGAGTTCTTGGGGTATTACATATATATATATATATATATATATATATATATATTTCATTCTTGTTTATTACAACTTTCTCTGAAATAAACACAACTTAAACCCATTTGTAACGAGAAGTATTGTCGACACTAAGTTCTTTCTAATAGTAGGAACATGGAGAATATTATTGAGAATTAACACCTTGTCGGAAGTCCATTTTAGGAATATCTTTCCACTTTCTTAAACCTTGGTTGTTGCGTTATTTCTCATAAAGATCACTTCTTTGGGACCAGCAATATCATAAGTAGCAAAAGCCTCTTTATTCGCACAAACATGTCTAGTGGGTCCTGAATCAAACCACCATTCATTTGGATTTCCAACTAGATTGCATTCAGTGATCATAGCGCACAAATTCTCAATATTTATAGTTGTTTCCAATATGTTTATCTGATTTCTTTTCTTTTTATTTTTCATAACTTGACTATTTAGAGCTTTGCGACCAACATTACTATACTTGTACCACCTGCCTTTGAAGGTTTTCTTGTTCTGCTGTTTCTCTTGTCTAGAAGACTTCTTCCTCTTCTTATGATTAGGAGCATCATCCTTGACAGAATTTGCAATCATTATTGATGATTTCTCAATCAAATCATTATCATCTTCTATATTGGGCCGACTCACAAGATCTTTCAAATCAGACAATTGATTTTCAATTATTACTTTTTCGGGAATATAAGAATTTATACTTGTGATCATTTGTATTTCAAGTTTATTCATTCAAAATGACATCATTTTCTGCCATTCTTTAAAGTTTACACTAGAATATTTTTGGGGTTTTCTATCATTTTCATTGCTAGAGTAATATCTGAACGACTCTACAATAAAATTGATATATAGTTACGAATTTATTAGCTACGAGATGAAATTCGTCACTAATTATTTATCTTTTATGACGAAAATTGCATTTTGTATCTAAATACAAGAAGCATATACTTTTAGTGACAAAATTTAAAATTTTGTAGTAAAGTTTTGTCCTCCAAAGTTTTCCAACAAAAAATATTTTGGTGCCATTTTATTAAGTATTATTAGTGATGAATTTTAAGTTTTCAGTGACACCCTTTTTTATCACCAATAATGGATGCAATTCGTGACAAACTATTTTTGTCTTGAATTAGTTATAATTTTAGACACAAAAAAAAATTCATCATAAAAACAAGTTATCGCAATTGAGACAAATTAGAGCTCATAGTTAAATATTGTAAGTTTTAGCTAAAAAATTTGATATTTAATTTTGATCTCAATTTTTGTCACTAATACTATAAACAATTAGTGACGCTCATTTTGTTGTCTCTAATAATGGATCCAATTCGTGACAAACTATTTTTTGCCGTGAATTAGTTATAATTTAGACACACAAAATTCATCATAAAAAATAAGTTGTCGCAATAGCGACAAATTAGAGTTCGTAGTTAAATATTGTAAGTTTTAGCTACAAAATTTGATATTTAATTGTGACCTCAATTTTTGTCACTAATACTACAAACAATTAGTGACCCTCATTTTATTGTCTCTAATTAATCTATGATTCAGTGACGACGTAATTTTGTCACAAAATATGTCATCGTTAAGTAGTGATGATTTAGAATTTGTATACTTTAACCTCAAAAATTTTATTAAATTGTGACATTATCTTTTGTCACTAATTGATCGAAGAATTAGTGACAATTATATTATTGTCTCTATTTAACCACAATTTAATCACAATTTTTTTTCACAAATAATTTTTAAATGGCATTGATTTGAATTTCATAGTTAAATAGTGCAGTTATTAGCTACAGTAAAATTAATGTGATAGATGAAAAACTCAACAATGAAAGACACATCTTGATCTAAATGCAATAAAAATTAAAGTTTTAGTTGTTAATAAATATGCATCAACAAGCATAATTTTCTCTAAATTATAAAATTATACTGCCGACTAATTCAATTATCTGCTTTTTTTCTCATTTTTTATTCTTATTTATTTTCTTTTTTTCCACCTTTATAGTTTATTTATTTTATGCTCAAATAATATTATTTTTTATTTTGTTCTTTCACCATAAATAGTTTTGATTGACTTTTTTTTCTATTTGTAAGTGTTTTTTTCTTTATATTTTTCAATTTTTTATTTCGTGTTCATTTTCTAATTTTATTTTTTCTTTCATATTCTTTTTTTTGTTCTTCTTATTTATTTATTATTTATATAATTAAAAAGAGATAACTAATATAGTGAATATTCATTCGTGTATATATATATATATATATATATATATATATATATTTTTTTTTTCTTTTTGTCATATTCATTTCTTTATTTTTTTCTTCGTTTTCATTCATTTTTTCGTAAATCATATTATTATTATTATTTCACCATAATCTATACTCAATTTTGAATTTTTTTATTTCTTTTATTTCTTATTTTTTAATTTTATTTTTATTTTTTCTCAATAATCTAATTTTGTTTAGTTTTTTCTCCTTTTTGTTGAGGGATGCTTCAATCCTTCAGTTTGATACTATTCATTCCTCTATGATACCATGACATTATATCTATAAGTTGGCAGGGTATCATGGAAGAGTGCTTCAGTCCTTTAACAAGAAACTCTTTAGTATATCATCACATTATATCTATATACTAATGTAGTATCATGGAGGATTGTTCTGTCCTTTCAATGAGACTTCCTTGTTATACCATTATAACAATGAGACTTCCTTGTTATACCATTATTTAGTGAGACACTTCTCATTCCTTCACGATGCCATCGCGTTATATCAATATACTGTATAGTATTATCCTTTAATATCACATGCACTCCTTAGTTCTCCATATCATCGTAGTATATCTATATACTAGCATGATATCACGAATGAATTTTTCATTCTTTCTAGGCATGCAATAAACCAGCATAAAATATTTATATATTGACGTGGTATCATCCTTCATTGAGCCTCTACTCAGTCCTCTATGATACAATCATTGTATATCTATATATTGACATGTGTATAGTAGATGACTACTTCTGTTTATCACAATATATTTATATACTGATGTAGTATTAGAGAGGACTAATTTTATCCTTCAATGAGACTTTCTCAGTATACCACCATAATATACATACATATTGATATGTTATCATAGAGAGCTGCTTTAGTCCTTCAATGAGAAATTTTTCATTCCTCTAAGATATCACCATATTTCAATATACTGCATAGTAATATTCTTTAATGTGACACTCTAGTCCTCCATATCATCATAGTATATCTATATGCTAGCATGATATCATGGAGGACTTCTTCGTGCCTTCTAGACATTCATCAGTATATCATCACAATATATCTATATATTGATATAGTATTACCCTTTCATGAGCGTCCTCTATGATGCGATGATAATATATCTACAAACTAGTATGTGTCATAGAGTACCACTTTTGTTCTTCTATGAGATACTCCTTATTATATTATTGTAGTATATCTACATACGAGCATGATATCATCTTTTAATAAGACACTCCTCAAGTCTTCATGATACCATCACAATTTATTTATATACTAGTAGGGTATAATGGAGAACTACTTCCATTCTTCAGATGAGATACTTCTCAATCTTTTGTGATATCATCACCGTATAGCAATTTATACCATCTTCTTATCATTAATGTCTTCTTTAGTCCTTTAGTAAGACCTCCATGATACCATTACAGTATATCTATTTACCGTTATGGTATCATTGTTGTCTGCTTCAGTCATTTAGTTAAACTTCCATGATACCATCACAGTGTATCTATATATTGTCATAGTATTATTGACGCCTGCTTCAGTTCATCAGTGAGACGTTTGTGATACCATTACAATATATTTAAATGGTGACATGATATTATTGACATATGCTTCAGTCTTTTAATAGACCACAAGATTCAAAATTTTCTTTTCTTTTCTTTTATTATACTTCGTGCCAAGTGAAAACATGACAAACAAATTGAAATGAGGGAATATATGTTTTGTTTTCATTTGCAAAAATACAAAAAATTATAACATGTATATGTTTCATTAATTAAGATTATAATAAACAAGCTAGTGCACTTTAATTTTTTTATTTTATATTTTTATTGCAGTATATAGTTAATTGGTTTAATTCTTATTTATCTGAAGGTAGTTAGATAATATTTTTATCTTTTATTTTTATTTTTATTTTAAATGCAACCACATAAAAAGGCTCATTTGAAATAAAATTTACATATTTAAAAACTATGTAAAATATACTATTAGTCATAAAAAATGAGAAATTCAAAATATTTAAACCACATAAAAAAATAAATAAGTAAGAGTTAACTAAAGACTCCATTGAAGCCCAAAAATTCAAAAGATATCACATAAGTTGGGCCAAAGAGAGTATTAATAAAAAAGATAATTACTATTGTTGTTAATAATCATTTTCACCGATGAATCATTGCAATTGATTGCACTTCAACGAATTATAGTAATTGATAATTATGTTATTAGTAATTTTTATTAAAATATCGTGTTATGATTTTTAAATTATGTATTATTTGATTCATTATAATATATAATAGGAAGTCATTAAGTGAAGGAAATCAATTAGGAGAACATATTACATGAAAATATTAGAGGCAAGGTAAAATAACAAAAATTTAACTTTCAATTATTTACCTTCCCTCCACTTTCATTCTTTCAATATATAAATTTCCCTCTCACCCATTACCCATTACCCATTTCCCATCCTAGTAACCACGAGCAGGAAACTACCCACTCACATTTTTTTTCTTTTTTTAATCAAAATCTTCCCACTCGCATTCAATTCAAATGCAAATACATACATTTCAAAATAAAGAAGATTTTCTGCACTTTCTTATTTTTCAATCTATTTTATCATGTTGATGTCCATCCATCATTTACCAATGCTCTATAAGTAGCTAGAAGAAGCTATATATTTGTTTCAGTTTGCATAAGGAGCAATTATTTCATAGAGTTTTTATTAAATTTCTGCACAAAGTTTTATCTTAATAAAGGAATTTTTGACATCGTTTTGATAAGAAGACAGGTTTTTATTGATTGTAATAATCGAATAGCTAATGATTTTGTAAAAAAAAAACTATTGCTTTCTAATTCTATTATTTGTTTCTCTAATTAACGTTAGTTTCAAAAATAAGGTTTGTACGTATATATTTTTCTAATCATGATATCACTAATATATTTTCTTTTCCCATAGGCATATGAAGGTGCAAAAAGTGACTTATTCAGGGAAGATTATTGATAAAGAAACACTGAAACACAAGGAGACAACGTTCTTTTTCTTTTTAAATTTATTATTGTTCTTAAGCCTTAATTAAACTTTTTATAGGCGAGTAATTTTACTTTATTTACCCAATTAATTTGAACTCAAATGTTATCTGATTTTGCATGAATTTTAGGTGTTATGTTTCTCTTTCATTTTTGTATTTTTTTTTATTGACATAAATTGCATACTTGTAAAAAATTGCAATATACATGTAATTAATGAAAAATAGTTTAAGTACAAATTTAAATAGTATTACTACAAAATATTAAATAGTTACAATTATTTTTCATAAATAATTTGATCCTTAAATATTCATACACTTTACGAAATCATATTTTGGTCACAAAAATGACTTCTTCATTGGCCAAAAGTAATTTGTATTGCTATAATTTTGTAACACCCCGATTTTCTGAATTGAAATGTTACACGGTGCTCATGACCCCGAGGGACCACAAGCTAACCCATGACTGATATCTGTACTTGTACACTGCATATATAACATAATAATGCGGAAAACATGAACATGTAGGCCATAAGGTTCAACTAAATAAAGAATCTATCGAAACATAATATCCATATGGGTGAAAAATACCCAAAATAGCTAAAAACTGAATCAAATCTGAACATAAGTCTGAATACTGAATCTCAAAGCCTCTAAGTGCTGTCTGAATAAGGAGTTGAAGGAACATGTCTCCAACTAACTCCGTCAACTGATAACTGGCTAAAATAATAATGAATAAATCAAATCATATTGTTCTCGAATGAAGAGAACACGTTGAATCTCTGCGACTGAAAATACTACTGCTACTGCTGATCTGGAGCTCATGTCTCTGAACCTATGGTGTAACATAAAAAGAATGCACCATAGCACAAATGCGTCAATACGAGGGGATGTACTGAGTATACGAGTGAGGTAGGCTAAATATAAATAGGGTTTGCATGCATGAACAATGCTAACTGTCTGACTGACATGAACGTAAGAGTACAAACATGCATACATAGTAACTGAAATCATGGATGCATGATAGCTTGTCTTGTATGCTAATACATGGTTTACTGATGGCTAACATGACTGATACTGAAATTTTGATAACATGGGCGGCTGTATCTGACAATCCTGAATCTAATGGAACTATTTGAGTTCCATACTGTAACTGAGTCTGACTGTACCTGACAGTCCTGATATACTGAAATCTAAAGGCCCATCTGAGTTTTTTTACTGAGACTGATTCTAAAACTGTGGGAGGTAGTTGCTTAATTGACATGCCCCAATAATGCATATAGCTAAGTTGGGGTCTAATCTCTGCCCCGACTGGAGGGATGTCAATACCGCGCCACTGGTAAGGATAGTTGTGGGTGACCCTTAGCTGGCAGGTATTCGAAAGAATAATGGTGGGAACCCTAAATTAACAGGTTAAGCCACCTCATCAACCATAATCTGACAGGCTAAAATGTATCAACCTATGCTGGCTACGTAGTTCTGGAACACAAGGATGACTGCTAAGAATCACACCCTAAACTGGTAGGTGAGTCTCCATCCGTGGGTTCACTCAGTGCTAACTTCTACTCCTATCTGAATAGACTAAACATGATTCAACTGACTGTACATGGACAGATTAAATGACTTTCGTTGACTAACAGAGTAGTACTATTATCTGAGAGTTAACTGAGATCATGAGATTTCTTAGGTTTCTTGAGTCACATGACTGACTGAGTTCTATAGATTATAGCTTGACTAAGATTATCGTGACAACATGACATGGATCTAGGCATACAGCTATGTTTTTTGGGTACGAATACCCCCAGAACTTGATAGAAGGAAACTGACACACATGACATAACTTGATCACAAGATTTGAGTCCACAATTCATAATATCATAAGTAGGGGATATCATATTTCATATAGTTATTCAACATCTTAAACATTGTAGGGACTGCATAGATATATTTCTTGTACATATTGTATATCTCCATTATCTTACATGCTTCATACCACCACAATAGCAACACATAAAAAGCATGGGATTCATGTTGAAGTATATAGCTAACATGGACTTATCATTTAGACATCATAGAACCATACAAACATGAATTTCTAGCATCCTAAGCATTTTATCAAACACCTTACATGCATTCTTTAAGGCATAGGTGAGTTTCATACTTGCACCATATTAAACCACCTAAAGTTTATGGTTTTCAATTAACAAACATATATATTCCATGAAAACGCCTGTAGACATCACATTGAAACTTAAACAACAATCGTCAATATGTACATACTCATATCACCATAAAAAGTTTACAAAATAATATTTAAAACATAGTTCTTGAGCTTTATGAATAGATTGGATCCATAGATGAACACTACGCATACCTTAGAAAGAAAACCTTGATGATTTGCTGGAGAGTTCTTGGATTTGGGAAACTTAATTCTCAATTATCTTGAAAAAAGGCTTGAATCTTTCTTTTGAGAGATGAGTTTGATGGAAACCCTAATCTTGTGGTTGAGAGCATAAGAGAGGGTTTTTGAGATGCTTAACTGAAGAAAAAATGGGAAAAATTATGCCTCTTTAGGGTTATAAGTCGTGGAAGGTGAAGAAAAAATACCAAAATACCCTTATGAAATAAATTCCCAGTTGCTGAAAATCATAGCTGACTACATTTGTGACAAGGCGTCAAAAAAATACGACAAGCCGTAAAAAATGTCGTCACACAGGAGCTGGAATTGATGGTTTCTGCCTAAGCCTGACGACATTTATGACAAGGCATAAAAAATGTGACAGGCTATCAAAAATTTTGTCACACAGAAGCTGAATTCTGCCTAAGGCTTACGACCTTCGTGATAGGGCGTTACAAGTGTGGTAACCTACCACGAATGTCGTCACTTAGGAGCTGGTTTCTGCCTGAGGCTGACGACCTTCGTGATAGGGCGTCACAAATATGGTAAGCTACCATAAATGTCATCACTTAGGAGATGGTTTCTGCCTAAGGCTGACGACCTTCGTGATAGGGCGTCACAAATGTGGTAAGCTACTACGAATGTCGTCACTCTGTTTCCAGCCTGACATGCTGGAGTAAAATAGGAATAACTATTTACTCCGATATCGGATTTAGGCAAAATTGGTATCGTCGGAAAGATAATTCAATTATATATCTATTGATAGGTCATGAGCTTAAAAAATCCACGTATAATGAGAGATATGATCGTTTGAAGTTGACTATACCAATATCCTTCTCAAGAATTCAATCGGTAAGGAATGTTTTGATTCGTCTGATAGCTGGGAGTTATTTGAAGCTTTAATATACATCTAACCTACTCATAAAACTATAAAAGAACCATGATGTACTATGCATGAGCTTGGTACATGGCTCTACTATTGGTTTGGATTTTTTGGGGTATTATAATATCTCCCCCTTGGAAACATTCGTCCTCGAATGATGACTACTTGAGAGGGGAGAAAAAATAAAATGATACATACACTGATCATGCTCATCTGGCACACGATTTTAGGACTAAATTGAATTCTAAAATGAATATAGCCCAACTGAGCATGCATATCTGATGAATGACTGATAAGCTGAACTCATGAATACATGATACCAATTTTATACTGGAATTTTGAACATGTAACTAAATAAGCTTAAGTAAAATGGTTACCTCGAGCTAAGTATGAATTAGCGGAGAAAAGATGAGGGTACTTGGTTTGCATTTCTGCTTCTGCTTCCCAAGTAGCTCCCTCCATGGACTGATTCCGCCAAAGAACCTTAACTAGAAGGACTTCTTTGTTCCTCAGCCTACGAGTCTGATAGTTGAGGCTTTCGACTGGAATTTCTTCATAAAAGAGGCTATTCTGAATGTCAACGCTCTGAATAGGTACTACAACTGCTGGGTCACTTATGCACTTCTTGAGCAAAGAGACATAAAAGACTGGATGAACTGAGGCTAGATCTGAAGGTAATTTGAGCTCATAGGCTACCTTGTTGAAGCGACTAAGAATCCTGAAGGGACAACATATCGGGGACTGAGCTTTCCCTTCTTGCCGAATCTCTTCACTCCCTTCATGGGAGAGATCTTGAGATAGACATAATCATCGAACTTGAATTCGAGATCCTTTCTACGAACATCCATATAAGACTTCTGTCGGCTCTGAGTAGCCCGGAGTCTTTCTCTGATTAACTGAACTTTCTCTAAGGCATAGAATACTAAGTTAGGCCCTATGACTGCGGTCTCACTAACTTCGAACCAACCGATCGAAGACCTACATATCCTACCATAGAGAGCTTCGAATTGAGCCATCTAAATACTGGAATGATAGCTGTTTTTGTATGAAAACTCAATCAAAGGCAAGTGGCCATCCAAGCTTTCCTTGAAATCAATTTCACACGCCCTTAACAAATCTTCTAGAGTCTGAATGGTCCTTTCTGCTTGACCATCTGTCTGAGGATAAAATATTGTACTGAGATAAACTTGGGTACCAAGACACTTTTGGAACTCTTACCAGAAGTGAAAGGTGAACTAGGTACCTCTGTCTGACATGATAGATAGTGGAACACCGTGTAATCTGACCAAATCCCTAATATAGAGTTTGGCATAATCCTCGGTTGAGTAAGAGGTACGAACTGGAAGGAAATGAGCTGACTTGGTCATTCTGTCTACAATGACCCAAACTGAATCATGCTGATGACGTGTTCTAGGCAAACCCGTCACGAAGTCCATGTTCACTTCTTCCCACTTCCAAGTAGGAATAGTGAACTCCTGCATAGAACCACTACATTTCTGATGCTCTATCTTAACCTGTTGACATGTAGAGCACTTAGCCACAAATTCTGCCATATCCCTCTTCATCCCACTCCACCAATAGATCTCCCACAAGTTACGGTACATCTTAGTGGACCCTGGATAAATAGAGTATCGTGCACCATGCACTTCTGCAAGAATTTGCTTCCTCAAGTCATCTACACCAGGAACACACAGACGACCCTGACAACGAAGAACACTATCTCCCCCTTAGGAGAAAACCTCTACTTCCTGACTCTAAACTGACTCTTTTATCTTGACAAGGCTAGGATCCCTGCCTTACTTCTCTTTCACCTCAAAAACTAGAGATGACTCTGAACTACTCTGAACACATACACCACCATCTGAAGAGTCGACTAAGCAAACGCCTAGTCTGGCAAGCTGATGAATCTCCTAAGCTAATTTCTTCTTACTATCCTCAACATAGGAAACACTACCCATGGACAGTCTACTGAGTGTGTCGGCCCCTACATTGGCCTTGCCAGGATGATAAAGGACATTCATGTCATAATCCTTCAAGAGCTCTAACCATCTTCTCTGACGAATATTGAGACCTTTCTGGGAAAAGACATACTGAAGGCTCTTATGATGTGTGAAGACGTCTACATGAACACCGTATAGATAATGCCTTCAAATCTTTAAGGCAAAGACAACTGTTGCTAACTCAAGGTCATGAGTAGGATAATTCTTCTCATGGGGCTTTAACTGTCTGGAGACATAGGCTATGACTCTACCATGCTGTATGAGGACACAACCTAAACCTACTTTGGATGCATCACAATATACTATGAATCCATCAAAATCGTCGGGAAGTGCTAAAATTGGAGCTGAGGTGAGTCGAGTCTTCAACTCCTGAAAACTCTTCTCGTAAGGTTCTGACCACTAAAACTTGACCTTATTCTGAGTCAATCTGGACATAGGAGATGTAATAGAATAAAATCCCTCAATAAACCATTGGTAATAGCCAACCAAACCCAAGAAACTCCTGATATCTGATGGAGAGACAGGGCGAGGCCAGTTTCTTACCGCTTCGGTTTTCTAAGGATCTACTCTAATGTCATCACCGGAAATAATATGGCCAAGGAATGCTACTGATTTTAGCCAAAATTCATACTTACTAAACTTGGCGAACAACTGGTGATCCCTGAGAGTCTAAAGAACAATTATGAGATGGTCTGAATGATCACGCTCTATGCGAGAATAGACCAGAATATCATCTATGAAGAGTATGACAAATGTTTCCAAGTACTACTTAAACACCCGGTTCATCAAGTCCATAAAATCTACAAGGGCATTGGTAAGACCAAAGGATATGACTAGAAATTCAAAGTGACCATATCGAGTACAAAAAGCTATCTTCGGAATGTCACATTCTCTAACTCTGAGCTGATGATAGCCTGATCTGAGTTCTATCTTAGAGAAATAACTGGCACCCTAAAGTTGGTCAAACAAGTCATCTATCCTACACAGCAGATACCTGTTCTTGATCGTGACTTTATTGAGCTGACGGTAATCAATACACATTCTGAGAAAATCATTTTTTTTGTGCACGAATAACACTGGTGCACCCCATGGGGATATACTGGGCCTGATGAATCCCTTATCTAAGAGATCCTTCAACTGATCTTTCAGTTCCTTGAGTTCTGCTGGCGCTATTCTGCATGGTGGAATAGAAATAGGCTGAGTATCTGAGCGAAGGTCTATGCCGAAGTTTATTTCCCTTTTGGGAGGAATGCTTGGAAGATCTTCGGGAAAGACGTCTGAATATTCATTAACCATTGGGACTGATTCAAGATTGGGAGATTCGGAAATGGAATACTTAACATACACGAGATGATACACAAACCCCTTAAAAATTATTTTCCTTGCCCGAAGGTAGGAAACAAGATGACCCTTGAAAAATAAAGTGCTACCCTTCTACTCTAGGATGGGCTCATTCGAGAACTGAAACTGAACTATCCTGTTTCTGCAGTCGACTGTGGCATAGAAGGAATGAAGCCAATCCATGCTGAGAATGACATCAAAATCAGTCATCTCTAACTCGAATAAATCTGCCAATGTGGATTAGACTGAGAGACTGACTTAAAATTATGCTTACTAGCACAACATGAATACTGAAGAAAGGGAATTGTTCCTAAACCATCTCATAGCCTCATGTACATAAATGTGGAGCGCAATACACCCATGTACAAGACTCTACTAGATGCGGCTTTCAGACTTTCTATAACTCAATTGAACCTTAGGCTCTGATACTAAGTTTGTAATGCCCGATTTTTTGAATTAGAATGCTACACGGTGCTCATGACATCGAGGGACCACAAGCTAACTCATGACTGATATCTGTACCTGTACACTGCATATATAACATAATAATGCAGAAAATATGAACATTTAGGCCATAAGGTTCAACTGAATAAGGAATATGTCAAAACATAATATCCATATGGGTTAAAGATACCCAAAATAGCTGAAAACGGAATCAAATCTAAACATAAGTCTGAATACTAAATCTAAAAGCCTCTAAGTGCTGTCTAAATAAGGAGTTGAAGGAAAATGTCTCTAATTAACTCCGTAAACTGATAACTAGCTAAAATAATAATGAATAAATCAAATCATATTATCCTCGAATGAAGAGGACTCACTGAATCTCTACGACTGGAAATGCTACTGCTATTGCTGATTTGGAGCTCGTGTCTGTGAACCTATGGTGTAACATAAAAAGAAAGCACCATATCACAAATGCTTCAGTATGAGGGGATGTATTGAGTATACAAGTGAGGTAGGTTAAATATAAATAGGGCTTGCATGCATGAACAATGCTAACTGTCTGACTGACATGAACGTAAGAGTACAAATATGCATACATAGTAACTAAAATTGTGGGTGCATGATAGCTAGTCCTGTATGCTAATACATGGTTTACTGATGGATAACATGACTGATACTGAAATTCGGAAAACATGGGCGACTATATCTGACAATCTTGAATCTGATAAAACTATCTGAATTCTATACTGTAACTGAGTCTGAATGTATCTGACAGTCCTGATATGCTAAAATCTGAAGACCCATCTGAGTTCTTTTATGAAGACTAATTCTGAAACTATGGGAGGTAGTTGTTTAATTGATATGCCCCAATAATATATATAGCTAAGTGGGGGTCCAATCTCTGCCCCGACTAGAGGGGTGTCAATACCGCACCACTAGTAAAGACAGTTGTGAGTGACCCTTAGCTGGTAGGTATTCGAAAGGAGAATGATAGGAACCCTAAACTGACAGGTTAATCCACCTCATCAACCTTAATCTAACAGGCTAAGATGTCTCAACCTATGCTGGCTACGTAGTTCTGGAACACAAGGATGACTGCTAAGAATCATACCCTAAACAGGTAAATGAGTCTCCATCCTTGGGTTCACTCAGTGCTAACTTCTGCTCCCATCTGAATAGACTAAACATGACTCAACTGACTGTACATGGATGGATTAATTGACTTTCATTGACTGACGGAGTAGTACTATTATTTGAGAGTTAACTGAGATCATGAGATTACTGAGGTTTCCTGAGTCACATGACTGAGTGATTTCTATAGATTATAGCTTGACTGAGATTATCGTGACAACATGACATAGCTCTAGGCACACAACTATGTTTTTATGGTACGAATACCCCCAGGACTCGATAGAAGGAAACTGACACACATGACATGATTTGATCACAAGATTTGAGTCCACAATTCATAATATCATAAGTAGGGGATATCATATTTCATATAGTTATTCAACATCTTAAACATTGTAGGGAATGCATGGATATATTTTGTGTATATATTGTATATCTCCATTATCTTACATGTTTCATACCACCACAATAACAACACATGAAAAGCATGGGATTCATATTGAAGTATATAGCTGCATGGGATTCATATTGAAGTATATAGCTAACATAGACTTGCCATTTAGACATCATAGAACTATACAAATATGAATTTCTAGCATCCTAAGCATTTTATCAAACACCTTGCATGCATTCTTTAAGGCATAGGTGAGTTTCATACTTGCACCATATTAAACCACCTAAAGTTCATGGTTTTCAATTAACAAACATATATATTCCATGAAAACACCTTTAGACATCACATTGAAACTTAAACAACAATGGTCAACATGTACATACTCGTATCACCACAAAAAGTTTACAAAATAATATTTAAAACATGGTTCTTGAGCTCTATGAATGGATTGAATCCATAGATGAATACTAAGCATACCTTAGAATGGAAACCTTGATGATTTGCTGGAGAGTTCTTGGATTTGGGAAACTTAATTCTCAATTATCATAGAAAAGGGCTTGAATCTTGCTTTTGAGAGATGAGTTTGATGGAAACCCTAATCTTGTGGTTAATAGCATAAGAGAGGGTTTTTGAGATGCTTAACTAAAGAAAAAATGGGAAAAATTATACCTCTTTAGGGTTATAAGTCATGGAAGGTGAAGGAAAAGACCAAAACACCCTTATGACATAAATTCCCAGTTGCTGAAAATCATAGCTGACGATATTTGTGACAAGGCGTCAAAAAAATGTGACAAGCCATCAAAAATTTCATCACGCAGGAGCTGGAATTGATGGTTTCTTCCTAAGCCTGATGACATTTATGACAAGGCATCAAAAATGTGACAGGCCGTAAAAAATGTCGTCACACAGAAGCTGGATTCTGCCTAAGGCTGACGACCTTCGTGATAGGGCATCACAAGTAAGGTAAGCTACCACGAATGTCGTCACTTAGGAGCTGGTTTCTGCCTAAGGCTGACGACCTTCGTGATAGGGCGTCACAAATGTGGTAAGCTACCACGAATATCGTCACTTAAAAGCTGGTTTCTGCCTAAGGCTGACGACCTTCGTGATAGGGCATCACAAATGTGGTAAGCTACCACAAATGTCGTCACTTAGGAGCTGGTTTCTGCCTAAGGCTGACAACCTTCGTGATAGGACGTCACAAATGTAGTAAGCTACCACGAATGTCGTCACACTGTTTCCAGCCTGACATACTGGAGTAAAATAGGAATAACTCTTTGATCAGATATTAGATTTAGGAGAAATTGATATCGTTGGAAATATAATTCAATTATATATCTTTTGATAGGTCATGAGCTCAAAAATTCCAAGTATAATGAGAGATATGCTCGTTTGAAGTTGACTATATCAATATCCTTCTCAAGAATTCAATCGGTAAGGAATGTTTTGATTCATCTGATAGCTGGGAGTTATTTGAAGCCTTAATATACATCTAACCTACTCATAAAACTATAAAAGAACCATGTTGTACTATGCATGAGCTTGCTACATGGCTCTAATATTAGTTTGGATTTTTCGGGTTATTACAAATTTATTCTTCACAAATTTATTATATTTAATGAAAAAATTAATTTACCCCAGAATGAGATTCATATATTGATGGCATAGTATTAAAATTAAAATTAAAATTAATTTAAAAATAATTATAGAATAATTATATTTTTTTTATCTGCGAATTAACTCGTCACTAGTACCGCATATTCTTTACCAAAATAAATTATCCCGAAATGATCTCCATATTTTGATGGCATAATATTAAAAGCAAAACTAAAACTAATTAAATAAATATTTATAGTATAATTATATTTTTATCTACGAATTAACTCGTCACTAATATCACATATTCCATATCAAAAATAATTTTCAATGATGAAAGTGTTATCTTTTAGAGACATAATCACATTCATTTAACTACAATTCATGCATTGCTTTAAAGACAGTCAACATCATCACAAATTAAATTTATAATTAGTGACAAATTAGATTTGTCATTATTAATCATACTTTTAGAGAAGATACGATATTTTTAGCTACAAAATAATTATTTTTTTAAGACAAATAAGCTCGTCACAAATACTACGGATTTGGTGATGAATTTTCTTTTTGTAGTTAATATAATATTTTTAGTGACGAAATATTAAATTGTCTTTGTATAATTTTAGTGACCCACATTTAGAGATGAAAGATTGACGAAATTGATTTTGTCATAAAAGATATTTTGTGACGAAATATGACACTTAAATGATAAAATAATCCGTCACTGATAATCAAATTTCTTGTACATTGGTTGTCGTTGGGACAACACTATTCACAATTAAATTAATTTATTGTTTAGTTTCATTCGGCATTTTTCTGTCAATTTTTGACATACACTTTAATATTTTAGAATACTAACAATAAAGACTTTAATTTTTAACCAATTTGTTTCTAGTCAACGATGAAGTTTTTATGTCTTCAAATCATCAACCGAATGAACTTTGAAACCTGATGAATTTTTTATGACTTCAAATCAGAATCAAATTCAAACAGAGTGATAATCCATAGGTATTAAACTCCAAAAATCAATACAGAGAGTTTAATGAATCGGTGGAGTTTTTATATTCTTCTGATCGAATTTCAGTGAAGTTTTTATATTCTCTAACCAAGGGAGTAGAAATCAAATAATTTTAGTCTCCACAAATTTAAAACTAATACAGATTAACCAAATACTTGATTAATAAATGGTGATTTTCTTCTACCAAACAAGCAAAAAAAATTAATATTTTTGTTACTTATATAATTTTACTTAAGATTGTTGTTTTTTGGGTTTAGTAAAATCTATATTTTATGAAAAGAACTTCAAACAGATGTTCAAACTAACATATGAACAATCAAATGAAGTTGTAACTCTGTATTCACAACTTTTAACTTCAACAATAAGTCCAACCCAATTTATAAACATCAACAAAATGAAGTTCAAACTATTTTCTGAAAAATATCAAAATCGATCATTTAGAAAAAGATGAAGATTAGAAAATTCAAGTCTATCGAATTCATGGTGTGTCCTTAAAAAATTATTCCTCTCAAATACCCGAGTTTATGGAGTATATCCTCCCAAGATAAAATAAATTACTTCGACAGAAAAGTTGTACCTCAAATTCTATCGAACTACGAACGCATATCACACTAGATTTTTCAAGAAAGAAGAGTTTTTTACTTTAAAATTTCATGTCTCTACCTGAGGAAAAAATCAGGTATTTATATCCATCAAGGTGTTGCTTCATGAAGAGAAACAATGGTTTAGAAAGGTGCACCTCTTCAAAAAGGTGGAACTCTTCGAAAAAGGTGTAACTCTTTGAAAAGTCACAACCCTTTGAAGAGGTCATAACCATCCAAACTGAAAATGTGTCTATTCAAATTGCATAATTTCTCTTGGTGTCATTTTAAAAAAAATACCTATTTATTTTTCATTCACACCTCTTAAAAACTTTACACCAACGATCGTTACTCCTAGAATATAACGATTTAGGTAGCATATTTCCTACCAAATTAGAGGTTTTTGAGTCTTATTTCCAACACAATTGACCATTCATCAATTCAAATTCGAAGTAAAATGTTATATGCATTTTGGTGAGACGTTTTCTAAGGTGTGCGATTGACCACGTGAGGCACGGTTGTGGCCGTACGATTTGACCTGCGATGTAAGCCCCCCCCCCACCCCCACTTTAAAAATACGTTTTTCTCTTATTAAATCAAGGTCAAACTGGTCCTTTCAATCTATGTAACTTCCCCAATTTATTTTTGATCTCCAAAATTGTCCTAAATTATGAGAATCATTCTCAAAATTACTAATTCTTCTTCTCTCCCCAAAAATCCCAAACTCCCAATCTAAAGTTTCACGAATGAGTCAAAGATTAAAATTTCTTCTCAACATTTTCTTACCAAATTCATCATCAAGGGTTTGTGAAACAAATCCTAAGTCAAGTAAGTCTACGTAACAATTTCAAGCTAGAGTTCAATCTTCAAGGCCTAGGATCAAGCTTTTCTCAAATTTCGTTCGTCAAAAAGTCATGTTGAACACTTCTTCTTTTATGTATTATTATATGGTGTTAATTTACTTAGTAATTACGTGTTCTTTAACGATTGTTTGAAATTAAGGTTGGGGTGATTGATTGTGAAAAGCTTTATATATTGATTTCCCTCTAATTTAATGATTTTATAAGTGTTATTAACCGGTTTTGGAAACGTAAATACATTATATAAAAATGTTGAACTTGGTAATATGGGTTCACAACTTTTGGGATTATGTGTGGTGAAAATATGATCCTCAATCCATTTCAAAAGCTTGTCGCTTAATGAGGATTTATAATGTTTATTTTGTCTATTGAATAATGTGTGACATAAAAATGATGAAAGGTTAAATGGCTCTTTGAAATCCCTTTGGGGCTATGTTTATGAGTTTTAAAGACGAAATTGGGAGTCTAAATTGTTATGTGAAAATAGCTTGGTATAATATGAATGACTTGCAAGTCTTGGTATGACGATACCAATATGGGAATGCCTTAATGAAAGAATCCATGAATGAATGATTATGGAAAATATTTTAATTGAGCTTTAAAGCGAATTATGTAGTTCACCAAGAAGGTATACGTCCTCGTGACTAATTTTTGAAACCTATGTTTTACCGACATAGAGATATCATACCTTAATTGAACGAGGGATGGTGTCCTTAACATGTGGATAAAATGATGGCTTTAGACTACTGGTGACTTTATCCTAATCTCAGTACTTGCGGTAAAGTCTTATACTGAGTATGTTATTGTATTTACGTACACATCATTCTTTTTAGATCTCATTTATAAAATACTATGTATGTTGTTGCAGTTACGTCCACACCATCCTTTTCAAAATCTCACTAATGAGATTACACGAAATATATTATTTATTATTATATTAATGATTGACTTTTAACAAATTGAAAAGTGATTAATTAATCCTAGTCCTTCCATGACCCAAAGGTTACACATATCTGCATCTCTGAACAACACACGAGTAGCATCTCTCTAGAGCTTTGTTTTGTGGTCGATGGGGATGGATAACTACTTCCTAACCGTTTAATTAAAGTCGTTGATGCAGCCGCGAAATGAACTAGCATTTGGGGGCGTGGGAAAGAGGAAGACTATTCTATACTAAAAATTATATTGTACAGCTTATACTTTTAAAGGATACCATTTCAGTGCAAATTAACATTCAAATCAAATTAAAAGGTTGAATATTAAAGTGATAAATGATACTTTTAAGAGTACTTAGAGTGGAAAAGTTATATATAGGAGGATAAAAAGTTTGCTCTGGATTTAATTATATGACCATGTTTACTGGAGATCACTAAAAAATAATTAATCTAGGAATTTCGTAAATAATACACATGAATTTTTTACAAAAACGTTTTCTTTAATTTTAAATTGTAAGCAGATGCAAGAATTATCTTTTAGAAAAATAATGTTCCCTTTGATCCTTTTAAATTGTGACGTTCTATTTTTGTATACTCTTTAAGAAAACCTCAATCAAAAGAGAATGTAGCTTGATTAAATAATTTTTATTCATCTTTCCATCTCTATTAATACTCTCTTTTTCACTATATTAACTACTATCTCCATTTTTTACTGAGTTCATATTTGACGCAAACTTCCTTAAGAAGTAACTAATAAAATGATAAGCTTATTATATCATCCTTTGAATATAATAAATTCAATATTTTGAAAAATGGATTGAAAATAAATACTAGTACTTAATAGTAAGGATACAATAGGTATAAAATAATAAATTATGATCTCTAGGTTTTCCTAACCGAACAAGTAAAAGTGGACTGTCCGCAATAAATTTTCGTTAACATTGAAAATTAACTGCAAGCAAAAATAAAATAAACAAAAAGAATAATTTTATATAAATGAATTTTGCGGGTACAATTTCGTTATTCTCTCGATTCTTCTCTCCTAAGTTTTTCCGTGATTCAAGGGCCTTTGCAGCATGATTCTCGAATGTAGGATGATTTGAGCCTCCTAGAAATGTGTTTGGATCTCCAGGAATTGTCTGACAACACTTCATCTTGTCGAGTTGATCTCCAGGCAGAACTCCGTTAGTCAATTCGTTAAAGAGTTGTATAGTCAATGCAGAAGTTTCCTCCAATGCTTGCAGAATGTCCTCCTTTTTCTTTTCTTCCTTTTAGAATGTTATGTTACTCCACTATTTATAGTTGTAGGGGGTAAGCCTAGTTTCTTGTGATTGGCTGAAACATGTCACTTTGTGACTTGGCACCTTTTGACTGGTTGTTGAATTTGAATGAGATTTTCACATTATTTATACATGTGGCGGCATCTCATTGGTCTTGGATTTGACTGGAATGCCACATCACTTGATGAGTTTGGGCTTCAAGGTGAGATGAACCTTGATGAGGAATACAATAGGCTTATTATTTTTGTAAGCCCAAAATAAGCTTAAACCCAATAAAATGTGGATCAAATTTAAATTTTATATGAATTGGATCAAATAAATTTTATGTGTCCACAGATGCCCCTTACTTCAAGGTTGGTCGACGTGAAGGCTTGCCAAAACTTGACGGCGAGACTTGAAGTACTCATGAATGTGTTTTCACTCTCATGATTTCAAAGGTATTTGTTTCTCCCAATGTTGATCATGTCAAATTGAAGCATCATGCATTTGGTACCGACACTTATCTCCAGATTGAAGTTTCACGTAGTTGGCATCAATCCGTATAGAATCGAGAAACTTTATCCGATCAACACTGTAGATGTGTTACATCTTCATTTTTTGTGCAGGTTTATGCAAATGGTCTTGATGTTAACCCAAAAAAAGTCGACATGATTGATGTTGAACCATTTAGTGCACTACTTCCATACTGCTTGATAAGAAAGTGACTTGGAATGATCTGATTTTATCCTTGACGATGCTGAAAGTATTTCATTTTAGCTTCAGTGAGCATATACTTGGTGTCATTCTTGCGACCTTGTGATGATAAAGTTCTGAGTGGCTGCAGTCCATCGTTGCAAAGCAAGCATGTGGTTTATCTCATCCATGGGACTCGGCGATAAAGAGGCTTTTAGTGAGAGCATCCCATTCTTTTTCAGGAGCACGTATGTAGTGCCATCCAGCTTGATAATATTGACACAGGGAGTAGCCTTTTCTGACTTTGGTGAGCAAGTACTAGGCACACGTCCACAAAAATATTTATTCTTCGATGGGAGAACAAATATATGAGTTGTTTGATTCATAAAAAATAAAATTCAATGTCCTATTTTATCAGTTTTGTACAGCGTCACGATAAATTCCGTATTTTGATGTAGGAATATCAAGATTAGGAGTCATTTTGCTCCAAAAATAGCCTTCTAATCTTGGTTCACTGGTTATTTCAGCTTTGCGCAGCGTCACGATAAATTTCATATCTTGACGTGAAAATATAGGAATCAGGTTTTGTTTTTTGCATTGGAAAGTAGACTCGCATAGATACGTCTCTCGTGGAAACCACAATTAGATTGCATCAGAATTATCCCAGATATTGCTCCAAAAACAACCTTCTAATCTTGGTTCGCTAGTTATTTCAGTTTTACGCAGCGTCACGATAAATTTCATATCTTGGCATGAAAGTATCGGAATTAGGCTTTATTTTTTGCATTGGAAATTAGACTCACAGAGCTACATCTCACGTGGAAACCAAAATTAGGTAGCATCCGAATCATCCCAGATATTGCTCCAAAAATAGCCTTCTAATCTTGGTTCGCTGGTTATTTCAACTTTGCGTAGCATCACGATAAATTCCATATCTTGATGTGAAAGTATCAGAATCAAGTTCCATTTTTTTGTTTTGGAAAGTAGACTCATAGATCTACGTTAAGCATGAAATCCATCAACATATAACATTTATATTTTCTCAGATACTTTTCTAAAGTTGCAGCCTAAATCTTGTGATATTCTATTTCTCCTCAGATTTTGGATACTTCATGAATTTCATCATCTACTTTAACTTTTGCCTCATCACTTCCGCAATACGTTGAAGGCCAGACTAGAGAAATATTCAAAGTACCACAAGTCTTTTTCTTGTCGAGAAGACTTTATTGCTTGGGAGATAATGAAGAATCCTTTTGCTTTAAGACGGCATATTCAAAGGACTCCAAATCTACATTCATACTTTACGTTCTTTTTTTTTTAGCCATTCACATTTTAGACTCATGCAGGCCAGGAGTGACATGCAGTTGAAGCTGGTGCCTTAAGGATCGTTTTGACTTGCAGTTTAGGCTTGTGCATTGAGGTGCGTCTTGACTTGCAGTTTAGGCTCGTGCATTGAGGAGCATTTTGGCTTGCAGTTTAGGCTTGTGCATCGAGGAGCATTTTTGACTTGCAGTTTAAGCTCATACAGCAAGGAGTATTTTTGGTTTGCAGTTTAAGCTCATGCAGCAAGGAGCAATTTGGCTTGCAGTTTAAGCTCGTGTGTTGAGGAGCATTTTTGACATGCAATTTAGGCTCGTGCATCGAGGAGCATCTTGACTTGCAGTTTAGGCTTATGCATCGAGGAGCATCACGGAGTTTATGCTCGTGTCTTAAGGAGCATTTTGGCTTATAGTTTAGACTCGTGCATCAAGGAGCATTTTGACTTACAGTTTAGGCTCATGCATCGAGAAGCATTTTGACCTTTTGTAATAGAGTATTTTTACACTTCAATTTGGTATTTATTGCCCCCATTGGTTCAAGTAGATTTACACTTGATCTTGTGTCTACTTTTGGAAGTTGGAGTTCAGAAGTCCTTTGGCATTTTCTTCTCTAACAAGTGATCGATGTCCAAGTATCACCCTTCTTTCTATTGGAGAAGTTATTTTTCACGAATTTTCCCATTGTTTTCTTCAAGGCTGGAACCCCAAATGGGTCAAAGCTCCCAAATTGTAGCATGATGATTTCTATAACTTTTGGTGATTCCACAGAGTGCATGGCTTGTAGAGCTTTTGAAATTAAACCTTTCATATGGTGCAGTTTGGCACTAACATAATTTGCGTCAACTATATCGCCTTCATCAATGATGATCTTTCCCTCTTGCATTAATGTCATGATCTTTTCCTTCAGGATGAAGCATTTTGTAGTATGATGACCAACAATGCGGTGAAATTTGCAGTATTTAGGATCATCGACTTTGTTTGATTCTTCGGGTTTCTTTGACTTAGAAAGTTTAATGACTTCTTTAGCTAACAACTTGTCAAGAATTTCAGGAATATTAGAGTCGGGAAAATGATATACCCTTGCTTGTAACTCTTTCAAGGTTGGTTGATTTTTCACCTCTCGCATTTGTTGCTTTGGAGCTTCCTCTTTTAACTTTTGTCTTGTAAGGGACTTCGTAAAACTCACAGTTGTCATCACAGATTCCCAATTTGGTTTTTAGATGAGTCTTCGAATTTTGTGACTTCGCTCCTAGGATCAAAAATAGGTGATTCCATTCTATGACTTGCAATACTTAGCTCCATATCATGAGCGCGCGTAGCTAATTCTTTAAAAGTTTGAGGCTTAATTCCTTGAAGGATATAAACAAAGCCCCAACGCATCCCTTGAATGCAAACTTCAACCGTGGAAGTTTCAAAAAGTTGATCCTTGTAATCAAAGCTCAATGTTCGCCAGTGATTTATGTAATCCAGTACAGGCTCATCTTTACTTTATCTTGTGTTTGTCAACTCCATCATGCTGAACATACGACGGGTACTATAGAAATGATTTAGGAACTGACTTTCTAGTTGCTCCCACCAATTAATTGATCCAGACTCTAAGTTTATGTACCAATCAAAAACGTTGTCTTTCAAGGAGAGAACAAATTGCTTGACAAGAAGATCACCATGTGTACCAGCACTACTACAAGTCTCAACAAAATGAGAGATGTGTTGCCTTGGATTTCCCTTTCCATCAAATTGTTGAAACTTTGGCGGTTGATATCCAATTGGCATCGGTAAGCCCTCGATTCACTTAGAATTTGTCTTTGAGTATCCTAAAAACTTTGTAACGAACCATCATATTGTGCCTTGATAGTGTTTGCAATCATATCTTGCAGTTGTTGAACTTTTAGAGTAGCCACTGAAGAGGATCGATTATCGCAGTAATTATCACTTTTCTTGATGAGAGATTCACTATCAACTTTTTCTCGCGGTGTTAGATTATAATTTGACTCTCCAGGATTGTAGAGATCTAACTTGCTCATAAGTTGGGCGATTTGATGATCTTTCTCATCAATGGACTTCTTCAAGCCTTCAATGGTTTGCTCCATCATTGCAAACTTCTCGTCCAATTCAATTGCATCAACCACGAAGGTGTTGACTTTTATTAAAGTTGGAGAATTCATTAAGTTTTCAGATTCTCCAAAGTTGCAGCTAGTTTTAGATGGTTCATCTGATAAAATAGATGCAAAGTTTCCCCCAGGGGTTGTAGTTACTGCCGAAATTTGAGATTTTCTCATTTTTTTCATCTCAAAAATGGTGAAGTATTGGGATCCATCCAAAGCACAAACATTGAGATTACGTCGATTGATGGGGCCAACAAGTTTGATCTCAGTAGACATGGCAGTAGTAGACTTCTTGCACAAAACTTCATTGATTTTTTTGAAGTCCATTTTAGTAGTTGAATATGTGATTTCCTTTGACTTGCAGGAGGAAGATATGAAGAGAAGAACCGGTCCCACTGGGCGTGGCAATTTGTTCACAATAAATTTTCGTTAACGCTGAAAATTAACTGCAAGCAAAAATAAAATAAACAAAAAAAATAATTTTATATAAATAAATTTTGCGGGTACAATTTTGTTGTTCTCTCGATTCTTATCTCCTAAGTTTTTCAATGATTCAAGGGCCTTTGTAGTGTGATTCTCGAATGTAGGATGATTTAAGCCTCCTAGAAATGTGTTTGGGTCTCCAGAAGTTGTCTAGCAGCACTTCGTCTTGTCGAGTTGATCTCCAAGCAGAACTCCATTTGTCAATTCATTGAAGCACTATGTAGTCAATGCAGAAGCTTTCTTTAATACTTACAGAATGTCCTTCTTTTTCTTTTCTTCCTTTTAGAATGTTATGTTACTCCTCTATTTATAGTTATTGGGGGTAGGCCTAGTTGCTTGTGATTGGCCGAAACATGTCACTTTGTGACTTGGCACCTTTTGACTGGTTGTTGAATTTGAATAAGATTTCCACATCATTTGTACATGTGGTGGCGTCTTATTGGTCTTGGATTTGACTGGGATGCCACATCACTTGATGAGTTTGGGCTTCAAGGTGAGATGGACCTTGATGAGGAATACAATAGGCTTATTATTTTTTAAGTCCAAAATAAGTTTAAACCCAATAAAATGTGGATCAAATTTAAATTTTATATGAATTTGATCCAATAAATTTTATGTGTCCACATGGACATTCATTTTTAATATAGTGGACATGTAAATATGGATGAAGAAAATAATTAATTACATCAAGACTTACCCGTGGTGTTCATTAATCTATGAAAGGCTTACAAAAATATCCCCGGGGAGGTGTTTGGAGGCTATAAATGTACCAGTGGCATACATTAGGTCAATTAAGGACATGTACGAAGGAGTCAAGACCCAGGTAAGGACAATGGGAGGAGACTTAGTGCACTTCTCCATTTTGATAGAATTGTACCAGTGATCTATTCTTAGTCCGATATTATTTGATTAGTGATGGATGTATTGATGCGGAAAATTCAAATTGAGGTGCCATGATATGGATGATATAGTTTTGATTGATGAGATTCACGATGGAGTTAAAGCTAAGCTAGGGGTATGGAGATAGATCTTAGAGTCTAAAGATTTTAGGTTGAGTAAAACCAAGACTGAATACTTGGACTGCAAGTTCAGTGATGTGGTGCATGAAGCTGACGTGAAAGTAAGGCGTGATACATAGGTCATCCAAAAGAGAGATAATTTTAAGCATCTTGATCTATTAATTAAGGAATGGGGAGATTGACGAGGATGTCTGTAACGTCCCAAAATCGGGTCCCAAGATGTAACATGATGCTTAAGGTCACAAGTGACCCCAAGCTAACCCTTCTACTGGCATAACTCATAAGCAATTGAATAAAAATACAAATCCATACAAATCAGCAGAAATTAACTCTTTTCTGAATCTGATCGATACAAAAATGGAATTTTATAGGATTACAATTCCGCCTTTACAACCAAAATTGAAACAAAATACATCAACTTCTACTGACTGTCTATGAAGCCTCTACTAGTACTGACTATAGGTAGTCGGGAGTCATG
>NC_061113.1:189335295-189383161 GCF_002878395.1 Capsicum annuum
TCTGAATCTGATCGATACAAAAATGGAATTTTATAGGATTACAATTCCGCCTTTACAACCAAAATTGAAACAAAATACATCAACTTCTACTGACTGTCTATGAAGCCTCTACTAGTACTGACTATAGGTAGCCGGGTCATGACTCCCGACTACCCCAACTCAATACGACTGAATAAAGAAAATACAACACTATAAACTCTGCATAACTAACCCAAGCCCTTGAATAAAAAAAACTCATCACCTGTTGACTGGATACCACAAACTGATTGGATCTGAAGGTACAACTATACCTTGTACCTGCATTTCGAGAAAATGTAGACCACATACGAATATGTGGGTCAATACCATGGAAAAATACCAATCATATGGGGGTGCAATGCATATATAAAATAATATCTTAATATCATCACAGTTTATAAAATTATGCATGCTGATATAGATGACTCACTTAGCTCGAATTAAATCATCAAAATCATGAGAGGATGAAATAAGTACAATGACACATGTGAGTCATCATATAATTTGTCGATCACTTTCAGTTCATCAAGAATATCAATTCTCATAATGTAAATATCGTTTAAATCTTTCGAAAGAATAACTTTCACAATTCCACTTTCAAATCACTTCAGCATTCACCATAGACACAAGGAAACACACACACACTGGGAGATCCTATAACCGACATAAACCATGTGAGCTACATGGAGTCCAACGTACAACCCACGTTGGGGAGAGCCGTCCTATCCTTGCCATCGGAGTAGGACTTCCATTATCAATTCAAAAACACTAGTGATCACTATATAAATTAGCCTCAGGCTCACATCCTACGGGGGCACGTAGTTCTAGGGAAGTAAGGTCACTTTATACCTCCCACTCGGTGCTAAAGATTACTCCCGGACTTAGCTCAGAAATTTAAATCAGCCTCAGGCTCACATTAAATAAAATCCACAATAAACATTTTAACAATTTTCATCGGGAGCCAATTTGCTACCCCTTTATCATAATCAATAAAAACATGGATTTCTTTCACAGTCGAGTTCAAAATAACTCATTCACGACCAAAAGGTCAAATCATTCAAAATATCTCAAATATTCCACATCAACGTGCTTATAACACACACTTTCTCAAAAAAACACAATTTTCAATAGGGATTCACGACCTAAATATCAAAATCATGATAAATATCGTTCAAGATTCATGCTTTATATCACCACATATGTAAATTCAGCTTTCAAAATCATAAACATCAAGATTTCATAATAATCATCATAAGATATGGGTTCATGCTTCAAATTCATAAAAATCAAATAAAAATCATGCATTTGTAAAGAAAATTACTTTTGGGCACAAGAACGAAAGAGAGTTCTTGTTGAAAAACCCAACATACCTTGAATGATGAACTTTAGATCGATACTCGTTTTTGAGATGTTAATCGTGCCTTTGAATGATGGTTATTGGAGTTCTTGAACTAAGAACTTGGAATCTTGAATAAATTTGCAGAATTAATGGTGAACTTTAGAGGTTCTTGAAGTTCTTGAACTAGGAACTTGGAATCTTGAATAAATTTGCAGAATTAATGGTGAACTTTGGAGGTTCTTGAAGTTGGATGTAGGAGCTTAGGGTTTTCTTTTGAGGAAATTTGATGAAATATAACATATAATGCTTCTAATAGGCTTTAATATAAGGTTTGGATAGATTTTGGGTGAGGGGGAATGACCAAAACGCCCATAAAAATCAAATAATTCTCGAATTTGTCCTTTGGTAGACTGTTTTGATAGTCTGAAGTAGATCAACCATAACGTTTTACTCCAATATCCAAATTGGATGAAATCAATTTCATTAGAAAGAGGACTCTCATATATTTCCGTTGATATATAGTATCTCACCTAGATCATTGTGTACGAGGAGTTATGATCGTTTGAAGTTGATCCAAAAATTCACTTTTGATAGGCTGAAGTAGATCGACCATAACTTTTTGCTCCGATAGACAAATTGGATGAAACCAATTTCATTTGAAAAATGACTCGCAGAGATTTCCATTGATATATATTAGATCACCTAGATCATTATGTATAAGGAGTTATGATCATTTAAAGTTGGAGAAAAAATACGTTAGGCCTCAGTACTTTTTTTTTCCTGCACGTTTTACTGTTCACAGTTCGATCGGAATGGTTGTAAATCATCGCTCGAGTGTCCATTTTCGATGATCTATATATTGTTGGAAAGCTTATTTGATACTCTACTCAATAGTAGGTCAACATCTTAGAAATAATACATAGAAAATTTATGGATCGCTCTAAAGCGTAGAACTCGATACGTTTCTCATGAAATCTTTACGAAGAAAATTTTCTGAGGTATTACAATGTCACTTACCAAATTTGTACAAGGTGGATGAATGGAGGGTCGCATCCAGACTTATGTTATAAAAATTTGTCCCAAAAACTTAGAAGCAAATTTTACAGAGTAGTGGTTAGACAAATTTATTGTACGAGGACAGTGTTGGCCGATCAAGAACTCTCACATTCAGAAAATAAAAGTGATAGAGATAAGGATGCTACGATGGAGATGCTGGTATACCATAACAAATATGATTAAAAATAAAGATATTCAAGACAACGTGGGAATTACATTGATGAAAGACAAGATACGAGAAGAAAGGTTGAGATGTTTCAGGCATGTGATAAGGAGATGCACAGATGCCTCTGTGCGGAAGTGTTAGAGGTTGGTTATGGATGGATTCAAGATAGGTAGAAGTAGACCGAAGAAGTATTGAGAAAGATGATTAGACATGACATGACATATTTTCAACTCACCGAGGACGTGGCCTTAGATAGAAACGTGTGGAGGACATAAATTAGGGTAGAAGAATAATTGATAGGAGTGTGTCTATACTAATAGGAGTTTATTGACTTGTTGTCAATTCTACTAGTCGTAGTTGATAATGTTTAGTTATAATGAATGACTTCTATGCAGGACTATGGTAAAAGAAATAATCAAGGATTCTTGGCTAAAGATAAAAAAGAAAGATCTATAAAGATACTGTCAAAAAGGAAAAAATATGTCACTTCTTTAAGAATTAATTATAATATTCTACATCAAAGAAAAGAAGTACAAAATCTTGTACCCTGCATTAATTGTGTTGTGGCTCCTAAGGAAAGGATATTTCGGGTAGTTTAGGATCACTAATATGATCCAATCTTATAATTGGAAATAGGATTCTCATATTTCATTTTCAAGGAGAAAACTTTTTGGGTTGCCTTTTACTCAGATCTTTCAATGGCAAGTAATAGTCCAAACACTACTATTTAAGGAATGAAAGACTAAGGAAGAGATATATTTTTGTCTCAACATTCTCTAGTTATTTGTTCTATTTTATTCAAGCATTGTATTCTCTTAAGTTTTACTATATAATCAAAAAGAGAGAGAAATACATAGTTGATGAGACATTGTATCAAAAAGTGAGAAAGAAGAAAATAGTTTGAGTTATAGCCAAAAAGCTTAACTCAATTCTTGTAATTTGATTAGGTAAACAAAGAACTAGTAGAATCCCTTGCAACTCAAGGAGATCAGAGTAAGATTTATTGGAGGTTCCAATCAGTATAAAATATCTGGTGTCATTTCTTTTTAGCACTTTAGTTTTTGCACTTTACATTACTGATTCAATATTTGACTATCTGTCTAAGCGAGTTTACTATAAAAATAAAAAAGATTTATTCACCCCCCCTTACTACTTTCAATTGGTATCAGAGCAAGGAACTATATTTGTTATCTTAACAACAAAGTGAGAAAATATCAAGGCTCAAACAGTTGTTGGAGCTCTATTCTCAAAGAAACCTCTCAAACCAGACCTCATCACTTCAATGAAAAACATTTTTCTCATTGAAAAATAAGGATGAAAACCTTCAAAAAATCCTATGATGTCAAAGTATGAAAGTTGATCAAGCTTGGTGATCTTTCACTTATCTCTACCAACAAAGACAATGATGAAAAAAACTGAGAATAGGGAAGTATCTAGTGACAACATTCCAACTCTAGAGGTCTTATTTAGATCACCTCAAAGGCCAAAAATGTGCTATACAATGCTATCATTTCTAAAGAATATGAAAAGATCTCATATTGTGAAACTGCTAAGGAAATGTGGGATAAATTAAAAGTGACCTATGAAAGAACTTAGAAGTTCAAACAAATATTTATAATTTTATTGGTCCATGACTATGAACTTTTTAAGATGAAGATCTCTCCACTGAAGAAACATTTGCTAGATTTGACAAAATTATTGAACTCAAAGCTATAGAAAAAACTTATCTTGTAGTACATCAGATCATCAAGATTCCTAGAAACTTTCCTCCTCAATGGCTTTCTAAGATTTTGGCCCTTGAAAGAATGAACTTAAACAAGATAACCTATGATGAAGTCACAGGAGATCTCATTGCCTTTGAAAAGGCTCACTTGAATAAGAAAGATCAACTAAAAGATAAAAAGAAGAAAACTGTGACTTTTAAAACTACAGCTAAAGAAGAAGTTAATATCTTAGATGAAGATGAACTTGCTCTCATCAAGAACAATTGATGACAATTACAAAAGATTCAAAAATCAAAGACAAGAAAAGCCAAATTACTCAAGAGAAAAGCAAAATGCTTACCACAATAAAAATAAAGGTAAGTGCTCTAATTTTTGTAAGTATAGTCATATTTTTTATGATTGTCTAGAAGCTAGAAGAGAACCTTCCAAAGAAAGTCAAAAGGCTTTTAGTTATTGGGGGTGATAAAGAACAATCTGATCATGAAAATCATGACATTGGAGATTATTGCTTCATGAAAATTGGGAAGTTTAATCAGGTAAGAACTAATTCTTGTAATGAATGCTATAAATTATCAAAATTTTCTAGATCTTGCTATAGCTGATAAAATAAAGCTCATAATAAAAAAAGGGACTTTATTAGGAAAAAGATGAGACTAGGAACTTAAACATAAATTTTGTGAAATTGAGAAAAATATTTTACAAGAAGAAGTTGATGAATTAAAATTCAAAATTAAAAGCTATGAAAAATCTTTCAGTCATAGTATTGTCAGATCTAATTAGTCAACTAGTTCTTCTAAGGCTGACAAATTTGATAGTAGTTGATCTAGGTATGATGATAGATATTATAGTTATGAAGGATCTCAAAGACCAATTAACTCCATTAAGTCGATCAAAGAAAGAATTTTCAGTCATAGTACCTATCATAATAGATATTATAAATGTAAAGCAGCTCAACCATCAACTAACTGCAGTCAGTCGACTAAAGAAATTAGTCACAGTCATAATACCTATCATACCTGCGTAAACACTTAATTATACTCTAAATCTTTCTATATCTATGGAAAATATAGTCATAAATATTATAATTACAAATTCGTTCTAAGAAGCTTGACAAATAAATTTGGAGACCCAAATCTGAGTCTACAAATCTAAATACTAACTCCAAGGAACTCAAGAATACTTGAGTATCAAAAAATAATTGATGTATCTATTTTATAGGAACTTCACTCAAAATCTAAATAAAAATGATATCTTGACAGTTGATGTTCAAATCGTATGATGGAAAATAAAATTCTTTTTAAAACATTGGCTGATTCTGATGAAAGTGATATAAGTTTTGGATACAACTCCAAAGGCAAAGTAATAAATATTAGTTCTATCTTTTTTAATTATTCATGTGATATCACTAATGTCTATTTGGTTAAAAGCTTGAAGTACAATCTCCTGAGCATAAGTTAGTTGTGTGATGTTGGTCTTGAAGTAAGATTAAAAAAGAATGGATGTATAATTAAAGATACGGTATGCAAATTCTTATCTAAAATAGACATAGGAATATGTATATCCTAGACTCTATCAAAAGGATAGAAGGACATATCTGTCTTTTCTTTATTTATGAAGATCATTGAATTTGACATTGAAAGTTTTGCCATACAAGCATGAGACAAATTGAAATGCTAGTCAAACATGAGTTTTCTATTGATCTTCCAAAACTTGATTATAAAAAGACTCACATCTGTGATGCTTTTCGACTTGGTAAGCAAACTAGAAACTCTTTTTATTTTAAAGATATTATCTCGACTACTAAACTATTGCAAAAACTTTATATGGATCTGTTGGTCCTACTAGAGTTGTTAGTAGTAGTAGTAGTAAAAAGTATGTCTTTGAAATTATTGATGCTTGTTCTCAATTTACTTGGGTTATGTTTCTATTTAACAAAGATGACACTTTAAAGAATTTTAAAGTTTTTGGGAAAAGGTTCAAAGAGACAAAGGTTACTATATCTCTGCTATTAGAAGTGATCATGGAGGAGAATTTGAGAAGATGAATTTTGAAATCTTTTCAACAACCAAGGGTACACTCATAACTTCTCCGCTCCAAGATCTCTTCAATAGAATAAAATGATTGAACATAAGAGTAGAACTCTTCAAATATGGCGCGAGTAAACTTTAGGCAGAAGCTGATAGTACTACTTGTCATATTTTGAACAGGTGTCTCATTAGATCCATCCAGAAGAAAATTTCTTATGAGTTTTAGAACAACAAGAGACTCAATATTGGGAATGTTATACATTTGGATCCAACTATTTTGTTTACAATAATGGTAAGGATAACATTAATAAGTTTAATCCAGGAAGTGATGAAGTTATTTCCATGGGATATTCCAATTCTAGTAGATCCTATAAAAATTTTAATAAATACACTTCTTTCATTGAAGAATCTATGAATTTTCTTCTTGATGATATTAACCACTCAATAAAGAATTCTTGTTCTGTAGATGATGAAATTGATCAGGTAAAAGAAAGTAAATCTACTCCCTTTGAAGCTCTCTACTTAAAGTCAACTGACACTGAGACTGATCAACCAGTTGCTACTTTAAATGATCAGTATGCTCTAATATCATTAGTTGTTGCTTCAAAGTCAACTGACACTGAGAACTTGAGCAATTTGATAAAAATAATATGTGGACTCTTACTCTAAAATTGAAGAATACCTCACCCATTAAAATCGACTGAATTTTTAGAAACAAAATGGATGAATCAGTTACGCTTGTGCTAAATAAAGCTCGTTTAGTCGCTTAAGGCCACGCTCAACAAGAGAAAGTCAACTATGATCAGACTTTCTCATCCACTGTCAAGTTAGAACCAATTAAAATTTTACTTGCCTATGCTTCTTAAAAAGATTTTAAATTAGTTCAAATGGATGTCAGAAGTTCCTTTTTAAATGTGTTCATTGATGCACAAATTTTTGTAAAAAAATTCTCAGATTTGAAAATTTTAATTTTTTATATCATGTTTTCAAACTCTCAAAAGCTGTCTATGGTCTAAAATAATTTTCTCAAGCTTGGTATGATAGACAGAGCAATTTTCTAATTAATAATAACTTTTCAAGAGAAAAAATTAATACAACTCTTTTTATCAAAATAATCTTCTCTAAAAATCTGATTATTTATATTTATGTTGATGACATTATATTTGGTAGTACTAATGCTGATTTGTGCAAGAAATATTTTGAGTTAATGCAAAGTGAATTTGAAATGAACGTCAACGGCGAGTTGACATTCTTCTTGGGATTGCAAATATACCAGTCAACTGAAGGAACCTTTATTTGTCAAAGTAAATACATCAAAGAACTTATTGAGAAATTTGAAATAAAGGATTTCAAATCCTCTGGCACTCCTATGAGCTCTACATGTACTCTTGCATTTCATGATAATGATAAGACTGTTGATGAAATTAAATATTGTGGTATGATTGACTATCTTCTCTATCTTACTTCTAGTCAATCAGATATCTTATTCAGTATTTTTAAATGTAGAGATTTTAATCAGCTCCTAAGGAGTCTCATCTGACTATTGTTAAAAGAATTATTAGATATCTGATTGGGCCCGTGTCTTTTGAACTTTGATATCCTATGTAAAATAATTTTAAACTAAAGAATTTTTCAGATGTAGATTAGGCAGATGACAAGCGATAGAATAAGCACTAGTGGCTTATGTAAACTTATAAGAATCAAATCTTAGAGCTGTAAAAAATATATTTGTGTTTTCCTCTTCACTAATGAGTCTGAACATATTTCTATTAGCACATGTTGTGAACAAATTCTTTAGATGATTTATCAGCTCAATGATTATGATATTTATGCTAAATCTGTGGAAATTTTGTGTCACAACTCTAGTATTATTTTATGATCTAAAAATTTCATGCATCATTCTAGAGCAAAGCATATTGATATCAAGCATCATTTTATTAGAGGTCATGTTTTAAAAGATTGTATCGATATATTTTTTGTTAGCACTAAATTTCAATTAGCAGATACTTTTACAAAATCATTGTTGGAAGAAAGATGTTATTATCTAAGCAAATCTCTTGATATTATAACAAAAAAAATTTAACTGATTTTATTCCTTTCTTGATTATGTATAAAAGTGTATTTAATTAATGCTTGATTTGATTGATGTACGTGTCTTTTGTTACTTTTCTTTTTTGTTGCTTGACACAGATTCTGTGTATGAAAAATATTTATGACAATTCTTTATTTTTCTATGCATCTTTTCCTCTCCCTCTTCTCATTTTCTTGTCCTTGAAATTTCTCTCACGTCTCCCATCTCTTTCACTCTTTTCTCTTCACCTCTCCTCTAATGGCTAAGCACTCAAAACCCCATTTTCTGGAAATAGAAAAATCTCTCACTTTAAGAGAAAAGAAAGGTATCGTCTCCTATTTATATTGACTTTGATCAAAACCCTCAAGCATTTTTTAACTCATCTCGTTCAATTCTGGGTAAATGTACTTCTGCTCATGATGTCTCTAAATGTTCTAAGAAAAAATGGAATTGAACTTTGACATTTCTCTCAATATTAAAACTTATTTTTGGAGACCTTCAAACAAAATCCATTTTCACCCTATGAAGAAATTTTCCACGGTTCATGGCAGAAGCATAGATTTGAATCTTTTGGAGTCTTTGCATTGTCACATTAAATTCTTATTTGATTTTTAAGTGTGGGATAATATTTTTTCAAAAACTCCCAAATATGCTTATGGGGCCCTTATTAGGTTGTTTTATGCTAATCTTCGTTCTTTTTAAGTTGATGAACTTGAAACCCTTGTCTTGGGTAAAAAAAATTATTTATTGTGATTTTTTTGATACTAATGGCTTTGATTTTGATACTTCCTCCAAAAACCCCTATCCTTCTAATTTTGATGTCTCTTTGGAGAGCCAAATAATTTATTGCTCTTGATAACTCTAATTTCCTACCCTCTACTTTTTGGCTTGAGTTTCTATCTTTTGAAAATTGTGTTATAACTCACATTGTGGCTACTACTGTCATTTTCCATGATAGTTCTCTATCTACTTTATCTCAGTATGATACCTTGTTTACTTACTACACCATCTCTCATCATAAGGTGAATGTAATACCCCATAAGATCCTAGCTCAATTCAGCTCATATTGCATGTTTAAGGGGTCCAAGACTTATAAATTTCACTAAGTGTTGCGGACTTAGTCATTTTCAAAACCCCTAAACTTTGATGATTTTTATTTTAGTCTTCCCAATCTCAAGACAATGATTTTTGAGTTGATTCATGATTGGAGTTGTTCAAAGTCTGTCTCGGGTGAGTTTCTTAATTTTCAGACGAGTGTAGGGGTGTGTTTGGAAAATCAAACCAGTAGCACCACTGGGATAAGCAGGCCCTTCCCCCTTTAGTCCCCTGCTCTAAGGTGGGCGCTGCCCGATTTAGTCCCTCTCTCTAAGGTGGGCGCCCCCGGGTTAGTCCGCCACTCCAGATCCCATGCTGCCCCCTCCCTATTTCGTCCAGCTTTGTTCTTGACATTTTAAGGGTATTTGGATCAATTCCCTTCACCCAACTCATCCATAACATGAATTTAGGACTCCTAAGGAGCATTATTTGCCCTCTTACTCACAAATTCTCTTAGGAAAAACCCTCTTTCTTCCTAAGAACAAACCCTAACTCTTTTACAAGAACTCAATAAAATCAAGCTTTAAGTTTAAGAAATTCTCAAGAAATCTTCAAGAATTCATCTAGTGAGGTATGTGGGATGTTCATCCACGAGTCCTTTTCACCCATGGAGCCCAAAATCTTTTTTTGGTTTAGTTTATGAGTTTATACATGTTCTTCATGAAATAAATCTATAAATCTCCTATTAATTCAATTTCAAATTATAGTTACAAGTGTTTTCAAGTAGAATGAGTCATATCATGCTTCAAGTGTTGTAATTCCCATATCATGATCAATTGATTTTAGAATTAACCTTTAAGCTATGAATTTAGCCATGTAATCATGTTGGTTTCCTCATGTTTAAGGCATTTCTATGTCCAAGTTTATGATTATTACATGTTTGATGAAATACCCATGTTTTGATTCTTTGAACTTTGATTTTATACTACAGTATTTCAAGTTTGATATTGTATTTTATAATCATTCAGCGCTGGTAGGTTATGAAAAGATTATGCCTAGTTGTTTTACATGATTTTAGTGTCTCGAAAATGATTTCAGTTGAACCATGAGTATTATCATTCAGTCAGTTGTTATGATTAGACCATGATGAGCAATTTTAGTTATATGTTCAGGTATATCTAATTCATCTCAGTTCAGTACCAGTGTCAGTTCAATTGTGAGTAGGATTTAGCACCGAGCAAACCTAGGAATGGGGTCTCACCCGCCAATTAGGATTGGGTACTTAGTAGCACTCTCTAAGTTCTAGACTATATAGCTAACGTAGGATTATAACATGTCACTCGACAGTTTAGGACTGACTCTCTCTTAGGGGTCACCCACCTATTTAGGACTGACTTCCTAGTCCTTTGGGACATCAGATTAGTGGATCCACACAGCTAATGTTAGTACCCATGGCACGGTACTAACACCCTTCCAACTGGGGTTATAGGTTGGACCCCGATTAGCTCAGATTGGGGCATATCGGTTAGATGATACCTCCTACAGTCTTAGTACAGTATTCAGTATATTTTAATTCAGGTTTGCTTGACCAAGTATACAGAACCTCTATTATTCAGTTAGCAGATTTCAGTTAGTCAGTTCACAGATTATTTTAGAAACATACTTATACTTGGTCTTGCATTAACAGATGTTATATAATTATGCATTTATGCTCAGTTATTCCCATGCATTTTAGCCAGTCCTTATCTCATATGTCTTTACATTCAAAGTACTGATAGCATACTTTTCTTTGCGCTATGTTGTCTTATAACATAGGTTCTGATGCTCAGTTTCCCGACCACTCTTAGACAGCTCAACGACATTCAGCTGCAGAAGTGGTGAGTCCTCATTAATGGAGGACATGATTTATTTATTTTAGATACTCCAGTACTTTCTTATGTCCAGTGATTCAGAGTTAGTTGGGGGTTTGTCCCATCAACTCCTCAGACAATTTAGAGGCTTTCAGAAAAATCAAAAAATCAGCTAGACAGTCAGTAGGTTACTTTTAATTTTTATCAATTGTTTCAGACATTTTAGTATTTCATATTTCAGTATTCCATATTTATATTATCTTATTAGAGTATATTTTGCATATGTTGTTTTATTTCTATTTTATTCATTGGTCACAGCAGGTACTAGTTCATGGATTAGCTTATGGTTACTTGTGACCGTAAGCACCATTTTCATGACTAGGAGGTAGTCGTGGGTCGTGACAAAACTTGGTATCAAAGTCTAAGGTTTCAGAGTGTCCTAGGGAGTCTGAAATCCTTGTTGAGTAGAGTCTTGTGTATGGGTGTGGAGCACACCACACTTATGGACAAAAGGCTATGAAATATTTTTAGAAAATTTTCCTTTTTTCAGGGTTTATATCGTGTGAAAGAGAATGATGATCTATTTAAACTCTCTTTCTAACTCATCCTTCATTTTGTATACAAATAATTCCTCCTAGAAAAAACAACGAAAGAAGGAATAGGGATCAGCCCGCACCACCGCTTGTTCAGGAAGATCCCCTAAATGAGACTGTCTCTCACGCTAAATTCAAGGCTTTTTTCACTACCTTAGCTCATTCAGTAGATGCTCAGAAAAACTAGCAAGTTATTGCCCCAGCCAATCCAGTGTCAAATATGGTTGTAGTTAGGATTCGAGATTTCACTCGGATGAATCCCCCTTTATTTTTAGGATCCAAGTTAGAAGAGGATTCGTAGGAGTTTTTTAATATGGTTCATAAGGTGACATATGTCATGGGTGTCACTTCGAGTGAGAAATATTAATTGGCTGCATATCAGTTGCAGGATGTAGCTCACACCTGGTTTAAGTAGTGGAAGGAGGATCGAGGTGTGGAGGCAAGTCCTATTGAGTGGGAGTAGTTTGCCATGGCCTTCTTAGACAGGTTGTTTCCATTAAAATTAATTGAATCTAAGGTTCAAAAATTCATCAATTTGAAGCACAGTAATATGAGTGTGAAAGAGTACTCACTTAAGTTCGCTCAGTTGGCGAGGTATGTTCCTAGTAGATAATAGGTCTAGAATAAGTAAGTTTGTGTCTGGGGTAGCTGATAGTATGGTCAAGGAGTATAGGACTGCCATGTTGATTAAGGATATAGACTTATCTAGACTTATGGTTCATGCTCAGTAGATTGAAGAAGAGAAGCATAAGGAGAGAGAGAGAGAACAAGAAGGCCAAAACAGGTATTTTTAAATTTTCTTAGCCAAGGTCAGAGGGTGGTAATCGTTCTTAGTACCATTAGAAATTTTAAGGCCCAGCTCCATCTTCAGCTAGTACACCAGTGCCTAAGTTCATGTAGGACAGTCGAGATAGAGTATCAGGCTCTAAGTCCTAGGGTAGTGTGAACAGTGACCGTACTAATCCACTCTACGATAAATATGGTACGAATCATCAGGGAGTGTGTAAGGCGATTAGTGTTGTGTGTTTTGGGTGTGGCAAGCCAGGTCACAAGGTCCAGAAATGTCCAGTGGTTGCTCAAAGGGGAAAGGATTCGCGCCAAGAGGTCCGGACTAATCTTTCTTTAGCTCCAATAGGTCTCCCTACTAAGCAGGGTGCTACTTACAGCGCAACCAGTGGGCAGCATCAGAACAGGTTATATTCACTTTAGGCTCGGCATGATCAGGAAAGTTCTCATGACATGATTATGGGTATGTCATAGGTTTTCTATCTTCATGTTTATGCTTTATTAGACCTCGGAGCTTCACTTTCCTTTGTGACCCTCTACATAGTAGTAGACTTTGGTGTCAGTCCCAAAACTTTTGCAGAACCCTTCGCAGTGTCTACTCCAGTAGGTAGCTCTATTGTAGCCAGGCGAGTATACAGGAACTGTTCAGTCACAGTATCTCAAAAAGTTACCTCAGTTGATCTTATGGAGTTAGATATAACGGATTTTAATGACATTCTCAACATAGATTGGCTCCACTCATGTTATGCTTCAGTTGATTGCAGAAATAGAGTCGTTTAGTTTCAGTTTCCAAATGAACTATTCATTGAATGAAAGGGTAGTACCTCAGTGTTTAGGGGTCAGTTTATTTCATATCTCCAAGCAAGAAAGATGATATCTAAAGGGTGTGTTTACGACATTATTCGTGTCAAAGACTCTAGTTTTGAGACTCCAAGTCTGAAGTCAGTTCAGTAGTGTGGGAATTTCCAAATGTGGTCCTTGAAGATCTTCCTAGCATTCCTCAGAAAAGGGAAATTGACTTCGAAATAGTTCTTCTTCCAAATACCCGGCCTATATCTATTCCACCCAATAAAATGGCTCCATCTGAGCTTAAGAAGTTGAAAGAGCAGTTAAAAGATCTATTAGATAAAGGTTTCATCAAGCCTAGTGTTTCCCCATAGAGTGCTCCAGTCTTGTTCGTGAGTAAGAAAAATGGTTCTCTTAGAATGTGCATCGATTACCACCAGTTGAACAAAGTCACCATCAAGAATAAGTATCTACTCCCCAGAAGTGATGAATTATTTGACCAACTTTAGGGCGCTAGCTATTTCTCTAAGATAGATCTGAGATCCAGCTATCATTAGCTTAGAATCAGAGAATGTGACATTCTGAAGACAGGTTTTAGAACTCGGTATGGCTATTTTGAATTCTTAGTTATGTCTTTTGGACTAACGAATTCCCCTGCAGCTTTCATGGACATGATGAACAGGGTGTTCAAGTAGTACTTGGACATGTTCGTCATAGTCTTCATTGATGATATCCTTGTCTATTCCCAAAGTGAGAATGATCACGCACCATCTAAGAATTGTATTACAGGCCCTTAGAGCTCATAAGTTGTTTTCCAAATTCAGTAAGTGTGAATTTTGGCTAAGTTCAGTAGCTTTCCTTGGCCATATTATTTTCGATGATAGCATTAGAGTTGACCCTCAAAAGACCTAAGTAATGGGAAATTGTCCTAGAGCCGTCTCTTCATAAGATATCAGGAGTTTCTTAGATTTGGCTTGCTATTACAGGTGATTTGTTAAAGGATTTTCTTCTATTGCATCCCCCATGTCTCGATTGACTCAAAAAAAAGTCAAATTTTAGTGATAGATTCTTGAGAAAATCATTTTCAGGAGTTGAAGACTAGACTCACTTCTGCTCCAGTATTGACCTTGCTATATGGTTCAAATAGATTTTTGGTTTATTGTGGTGCTTCCAGATTTGGTCTTGGTTGTGTATTAATGCAGAGAGGTAAGGTCATAGCCTATCCCTCTAGATAGCTCAAACCCCATAAGAAGAATTATCCGACCCATGATCTTGAGTTGGCAGCTGTTGTTTTTGCTTTTAAATTTTGAAGACATTGTCTTTATAAGGTTCATGTTCATGTGTTAACTGACCACAAGAGTTTGTTGTACGTGTTCATGCAGAAAGATCTGAATCTTCATCAGAAAAGAGGGATTGAGTTGTTAAAGGATTATGATATAAGTATGTTATATTATTCGGTCAAGGCCAACGTAGTGGTAGATTCCCTTAGCAGATTATCTATGGGAAATATTTCTCATGTTGAGGAAGATAAGAAAAAGTTAGTCAGTGAGGTTTATCAGCTTGCTAGACTAGGCGTTCAGTTGGTTAATTCAGCTGAAGGTAGCGTATGGGTTTAGAATGGTTCAGAATCTTCCTTGGTTACCAAAGTGAAAGGAAAGCAAGAAGGAGATCCTAGTTTGGTTAAGGTGAAGGAGGCAATTAAAGACCAAAGGTAGAGGTTTTCTCCCATAGGGGATATGGTATGCTTCATTTTCAGGATAGATTATGTGTTTCATCGGTTGATGGCTTGAGACAGCAAATACTTATAGAAGCGTATGGTATGCGATACTCAATCCATCCAGGAGCCACTAAGATGTTGTAACGCCTCGAATATGGTACCCAGAACGTTACACGATGCTCATGACCCCGAAGGACCACAATCTAACCCATGACTGTTATCTGTACCTGTTTACTACATAAAAGATTGTATAATGCAGAAACAAGAACTGAAAGGCCCTAAGGTTCAATACTAGTACATAACTAAAAATATAGTATATCAATACCAAAATAATTGAAATAACTATCTGACATACTATAGTCTGCAAGCCTCTAAACTGTCTGAAAAAAAGTTGATGGGACATGTCCCAACTAACTCCGACTACTGAAATAAACTAAAAAGTGAAATAGTAATATAATCATCATGTACTCGAAGGATGAGGACTCACAGTTGACTCTGACCGCTAAACCTGGATACTACTGATGCTCTAGAGCTTGTGCTTCTAAACCTATGGTATAAGACACCATATCGCAAATGCGTCAGTACTTTGAATATACTGGTATGCAAGTGAGGTGGGCTGAATAAAAAGGTTCATATGCATGAACAATACTAACTGACTGACTAACATGAACGTGAGAATACATACCTGACTACGTATTAGTAACTGAGATCATAATAGGACTGAATACTAAGTTCTGACTACTGAGTTTACTGATATTGACATCTTAGTCACTGATGAGTGAGAAAGATTGATACTATATTACTGAATACTGAGGGACTGATACTATGTTATTGATATATGAATAACTATGTCTAACAGTTTTGATTATGAAGAACTGGTCTGGTTGGCTATATCTGACAGTCCTGAAGTTGAATATTGATAACATAAGTTTTGATAACTGATATAACTGATAACATGAGTGATTGTATATGGCAGTCCTAAATCTAATGGAACTAGCTGAGTTTCGTACTGTATTTGAGTAACTGAATCCGAGATCAGTCCTATCTAGCAGGTTATCTCTAAATCTGATGATACTGATATTGATTGACCATAGTTGAGATCAGTCCGATCTAGTGGGTGATCTCGGAGTCTATTTATAATGATAAGGATTGACTTTATTTGACAGTCCTAAATTTATACTACTGAGCTGAATTGACTATATCTGACTGTCCTGATTTTGTAACTGAAACTGTGGTATGTATTCATCTAACCGACATGCCCCATACTAAGCTAACTAGGGTCTAACCTGTAACCTCAGCTTGAAGGGTGTCAGTATCGCGCCACTGGTAAAGATAACTACTGTGGAGTCATTCCTAATCTAGCGAGTGACCCCTGGGATCAGTCCTATACATTTAAATGTGCTAACGGATGATCCCTGAGTATGTCAGTCCTATCTAATGGGTAACATTTCGTACCTACACTAGCTACGTAGTTTTGGAACTTAGGGATTGCTTTTAGGGATCTTAGTCATTTCTAGCGGGTGAGTCCCCATCCTTAGGCTCGCTCGGTGCTGAATCCTACTCCCATCTGAAAGACACTGAACTAATTAACTGAACTGGGTTGATTAACTAAACTGAGCTGATTAACTGAACTGAGCTGATTCTAATGGTATTGTTTAGTGGAGCTAAACTGAATTTACTAAGATTACTGAGATTTCTGGGTTTTCTTGAGTCACATAACTGACTGAGTTCTATGAATCATAGCTTGAATGAGAGTATCTTGAAAACATGACATGGCTCTAGGAGCACAACTAAATTGTCGGGTACAAGTACCCCCAGGACTTGATGGAAAGAAACTGACATAGCATGACTTGCGTGAACACATGACAAACAACACAATTCATAATTCATATATTGAAACACTTCATCAAATACGTGATATACATAAACTTGTACATAAATGGAGATTTCATAATATCATGCTAGTTGGGCACTTTTCCTTTATATAGGAACTTAATCAAACACATGGTAGGCATAATATATGTAGACAACATTATACTATAATCAAACATCATGATTCATATCTAATTTCATCATCCAAGGGTTTTAATCCTAGGTTTACATGAATCTACATCTTTACTAGTCAATTCGACATGAAATTTATCACCAAACATGGATTAAAACTCAATTGGTCAATATCAACATGAGGAACACAAACCCAACATGGAATTCATACAAAAAATCCATACACTTGAATTTGAAAAGAGATTCTTGGACTTTATGGACGAAAGGAATCCATGAATAAACACTATGCATACCTTAGCTTGTGATTCTATGAAGATTAACGGAGAGATTCTTGAAATTTGATGGTGAATTCCCTTGGAATTGAACCTTCTATGAAAACCCTAGGGCTTGTTCTTGAGAGTTTTTGAGAGTAATTGAGTATAAGTTGCTGAATTATGGCCAAATCTAGTGTTATAAGGCTTATATAAGGTGGGAAATTTACCCTTTTAACCCTAAGACACGTATTTAATTTCTAAGAAACTTTCTCGATTTTCATCCTTGGCGCGACGCACCACTATCGTGCCAAGTCACTAGAAAGTGACAAATAGGAAATTGCACGGTGGCGGGATGCGGAGATATCACGTTGCCACCTTGTCTATGACCTGGAAGTTTAGTGCGACACACCACTATCATGGAGAAACACTGGAAATTGACAATTGCCATTTGATCTATCTCTGCGACGCGCTGAAGGCTTAGGTGATACACTGTCTCACTAAAAAGACTCTAACTCTTCACCCGGGTGTCAGATTTGGGTGAATTTGGTATCGATAGAAATCTTATTCAATTACCTACATGATAAAAAGTGAAAATATTAAAAATACCATGTGTACAAAAGTAGATTCATCTTTTAAAGAAAGTTTCTAACATTCTTAGGAAAATTTTTCAAGCTAGGAAAAGTATGGGGTATTATAGATGTACTGAGACTTGAAGGAAATCTATTGGTAGAATAGTATGAAGAATGATATTGTATAGTTTGTGGCTAGGTTTCTGAATTATCAACGGGTCAAGGTTGATCACCAAAGGCCTAGTAGTACATTGCAGGAGATCAGCATTCCAACTTGGAAGTGGGAAGTGGTAAACATGGATTTTGTGATAGGGTTGCCTCATATCCATCATCATCATACTTTGATATGGGTCATTATAGATAGAATGACCAAATTAGCTTATTTTTTGCCAATTCATACTTCGTACTCAACTAACGATTATGCTAGGATTTACAGTAGGGAGTTGGTTAAGTTGCACGGGATTCTATTGTCTATTATTTTAGATAGAGGTACTTAGTTTACCTCTCACTTTTGTAAAGCTTGTCAGAAGGGTCTTAGTACCCAAGTTTATCTCAGTACAACTTTTCATCCTCAGGTAGATGGTCAGGTAAAGAGAAGTGTTCAGACTTTAGAGGACATGTTGAGAGAATTTGTTATTGACTTTAAAGGTGGTTGATATGACCTCTTACCTTTGATTGAGTTTGCTTACAACAACAGTTATCCCTCTAGTATTCAGATGGATTCGTTTGAGGCTCTCTATGGAAGGAGATGTAGATCACATATTAGTTGGTTTGAGGCAGGTGAAGCTGCTTTGATAGGGCCAAATATAGTGTTTGGTGTGATAGAGAAAGTTTAATTTATAAAGAAGAGGATGAAGACAGCCTAAAGCTGTCAGAAATCTTATGCAGACGTGAGAAGAAGGGATCTTAAGTTTGAGGTTGGTGATTTGGTCTATTTAAAGATTTCACCTATGAAGGGAGTGAAGAGATTTGGTAAGAAGGGAAAAATTAGCCCCCGTTATGTTGGCCATATAGAATATTGAGTAGTTTTAGGAAGGTATCTTATAAGCTAAAGTTGTCTACAGATTTGGCATCAGTACATTCGGTATTTCAAGTTTTTTTATTAAAGAAATGTGTTGGGGATTCAGCTATAGTTATTTCTTTATAAGATATGGATGTTAAGGATAGCCTTTCTTACAAAGAAATTCTAGTTGAGATCCTTGATTGTCAAATCCATAGACTAAGGAACAAAGAAGTTCCCTTAGTTAAAGTTCTTTGGTGGAATCAGTCTGTTAAGGGGACCACTTAGGAAACAAAAGCAGATATACGAACCAAGTACCCTTATCTTTCTCCATAAACTCAGATCTAACATCAGGTAATGTTTTCCTCAGATTGACTCTTTTTAGTTCCCTATTTCAGCTATGCACCCATCCTCATGTCATTTCATACACTTATGAAACTAGCTCAGTTTATGTATCATGCTTCCAGTCATGTATGTTCAGTATATGATCTTACTTTCCTAAGTATTCTCAGTCTAACCAGTCTCATTCGAGGACAAATATTATCGTGGGGGGAGATATTGTAATACTCTGTAAGATCCTAGCTTAAGTTATCTCACAGTTGTATGTTAAAGGGGTCTAAGACTTGAAAATTTCACTAAATGTTGAGGACCTAGTCATTTTCAAGACCCCCTAAACTTCGATGATTTTTCTTTTAGTCTTCCCAATCTCGAGACGTTAATTTTTTATTTAATTCATGATCGGGGTATTTTAAAGTATGTCTCGGGTGAGTTTTAAAATTTTTAAACGAGCGTAGGGGTGTGTTTGAAAAACCAAACCAGTAGCACCACCGTGATAAGCAGGCGTTGCCTCTTTTATTCCCCCGCTCTGAGGCGGACACCACCCGATTTAGTCCCCCGCTCTGAGGCGGGTGCTTCCTGGGTTAGTCCGCCACTCCAGAACCCGCGCCGCCCCCTTCTTATTCCGTCCAGCTTTGTTCATAACATTTTAAGGGTATTTAGGTCAATTTCCTTCACCCTACTTGTTCATAACACGAATTTAGGACTCCCAAAGAGCATTATTTGCTCTCTTACTCGCAAATCCTCTCAAGAAAAACTATTTTTATTCCCAAGAACAAACTATAACTCTTTCACAAGAAATCAATAAACTCAAGCATTAAGTTCAAGAAATTCTCAAGGAATCTTAAATAATTCATCTAGTGAGGTATGTAGGATATTTATTCATGGGTTCCTTTCACCTATGGAGCCCAAAATCTTATTTAGGTTTAATTTATGAGTTTATACCTGTTCTTGATGAAATAAATCCATGAATCTTTTGTTAATTCAATTTCAATTTATGGTTATAAGTGGTTTTAAGTATAATGAGTCATATCATGCTTTAAGTGTTGCAATTCCCATGTTATGATCAATTAATTTCAGAATTAACCCTCAAGTTAAAAATTTATCCATGCAATCATGTTGTTTTTCTCATGTTTCAGGCGTTCCCATGTCCAAGTTTATGATTATTACATGTTTGATGAAATGCCCATGGTTTGGTTCTTTGAACTGTGATTCTATACTATAGTATTTCAAGTTAGATATTGTATTTTTTAATCATTCAGTTCTGGTGGGTTGTGAACACTCGATACCTTATGGTTTTACATGAATTAGTATCTCAAAAATGATTTCAGTTGAACCATGAGTATTATCATTCAGTCAGTTGTTATGATCAGACCATGATGAACAATGTCAATTGTATGTTCAGTTGTATCTAATTTAGCTAATTCAGTACCAGTGTTAGTTCAGTTGGGAGTAAAATTTAGCACCGAGTGAACATAGGGATGTGGGGGGATGACCCGCCAGTTAGGACTGGGGTGTTAGTTGTAGTTCCTAAGTTCTAAAACTGCGTTCTAACGTAGGATTATGAGACGCCACCCGCCAGTTTAGGACTGACACCTCTTAGGGGTCACCGGCCAATTTAGGACTGACACTCTCTTGGAGGTCACCCGCCATTTTAGGACAGACTCCCTAGTCTTTTGGGACATTAGATTAGTGGATCCACACAGCCAGTGTTAGTACATGTGGCACGATACTGACACCCTTCGAATTGGGGTTACAGGTTGGACCCTGATTAGTTCAATTGGGGCATATCGGTTAGATGATACCTCCCACAGTGTTAGCACAGTATTCAGTATATTTTAGTCTGGTTTTACCTGACCAAGTGTACAAAACCTCAGTTATTCAGTTATACGGATTTCGGCCACGAATTATTTCAAAAATATATTTATACTTGGTCTTACATTCACTGATTTTATATGATCATGCATTTATGATCAGTTATTCATATGCATTTCAGCCCGTCCTCATCTCATATACCAATACATTCAAAGTACTGACCACATACTTTTCTTTGTGCTATGTTATCTTATAACATAGGTTCAAACTCTCAATTTCTCGACCACTCTTAGATAGCTCAGCGACATTCAGCACCAATAGTGGTGAGTCCTCATTTATTATTTTTGATACTTCAGTACAGTCTTATGTTTAATGAGTTGAAGTTAGTTGGAGGTCTATCCCATCAACTCCTCAGACAATTTAGAGGCTTTCAGATAAATTAGAAAATTGGATAGACAGTCAATCGGCTACTTTCAATTTTTATCAATTATTTTAGACATTTCAGTATTTCGTATTTCAGTATTCCAGATTTGTATTATCTTATCAGTGTATCTTCTGCATATGTTGTGTTATTTTTATTTTATTCAGTGCTCAAAGCAGGTACAAGCTCATATCCTCGAGTCGTGATAGTTAATCTCTCCTCATTCATTATAAATCATATGATTAAAATTTCTCTTGATCCCTTCAATCTTCCATATGGACTTATTATTACTTGTGTTTTGAAATCAACCAACATTCTTTTTAGGTTGTTCCCTCAGTTGTTGTGAAACAATGCTATTATACCAAAGCTTTTGATAGTATGGATTATATATTAGCTGATGAAACTTGGGTTCCCAAGTCTAATGGTGGTTCTATTGATACTTCATTTTTTCCTAAGTCTAAGTCCTCTACTCCTCTTGTTCCTAGCGTCTATTTACTTGATTTTACCATCTGTATGACTAAGATTAACTTAAAGTTGGACTCCATCAAGGATCTCCTCTTTAAATTGCATTTTCAACTTGACAAAATTCTAAGATGAGAGCAAGGAAACAAGTACAAATATTTCCCATCTCAGGATAATATTGGATAAGGTGATCAAAAAGGCCACAAAGATTGTTGCCAAAATTTAGATAACTATTTACACACACTCTCTCTCTACTATAATATCTACCCAGTTCACTAACCTGAAGGATGTTACTTCTCAAACTTTGACCTATTTCTTTCATCGCCTTGAGAATTCTCCTATTGCTACTGCTTCTTGACTATTTGTGTTTTAAAGAGATTGATTTGTTTTGGCATGTACCTGGGCATAAGCCTATTAATACTTTATTTTATGGTTTTACTATGTTATCCTAGATGTTGTTTATCTACTTGGGATTCTTTGTTTTTGATTGATGTTAAAGAGAGAGAAAAGGCTACAGGTAGTCAACTATAGGACAATACAATAATTCAGGATTGCTACAATGTGAACAAGTGCAACCATCAAGAATTCAAGGGGAGCCACTATTTTGGCACTTAGCACGGAAGTTGACAACATTATTTCCTTAAAGATTGTCATTCATCAAAATGAAAGAGATTGATAACGTTTAATTTTAATGAATGACTTCTTTGCATGACTATGCTAAAAGAAATAATCAAGGATTCTTGGCTAAAGATTATAAAGAAATATCTATCAAGCTTCTACCAAAAAGGAAAAGAAATATATCACTCCTTCAAGAATTAATTACAGCATTCTACATCAAAGTAAAAGAGTATCAAATCTTTCACCTTACAATAATTATGTTGTTTCTCCTAAGGACAGGAAGTTTCGGGTAGTTAAAAATTATTAATATGATCCAATCTTATTCTTGGAAATAGGATTCTCATATCCCATTTTCAAGAGTAAATCTCTTAAGTTCCCTTTTACTCGAATCTTTCAATGGCTAGTAGTAGTTCAAACACTAATATTTAAGCAATGGAAGACTAAGAAAGCAATATACTTTTGTCTCAACCTTCTCTAGTTCTTTACTCTACTTTATTCAAGCATTGTATTCTCTTAAGGTTTATTATGTAACAAAAAAGAGAGGAAAGAAAACATATAGTTGTTGAGGCATTGTATCAATAAGAAAGAAAAAAAGAGTGTGAGTTATTGCCAAAAATCGTAACTCAATCCTTGTAATTTGATTTAGTAAATAAAGAACTAGTAAAATCTCTTGCAACCCAAAGGAACTAGAGTAAGCTCTATTAGAGGTCCCAGTCAGTATAAAATATCTTATGTCATTTCTTTCAAAACTTTATTTTCTACAAGTTATATTACTGCTTCAATAGTTGACTTTATGTCTAAGAAAGTCGACTATCAAATCAAAAAAGAGTAATTCACCCCTCCCCCTCTTACAAGTTTTAATAGTATTACTCATGTTATCTTGTTCTTCTATTTATGTTGTTGTGGTCTATTGTAGCTTGTAGTTTGATTGTAGTATTATTTTGATGTAGGATTGTTTTACTACTATTTGTTTTGGGGAGAGGTGATTATAACTTATGTTGTTTCTTTTATGTCCATTACTTTTTTTAGAGTGTTTTATCTTGAGTCGAGGATCAATCAAAAATAGTTGCGCTACATTTGAGACAGAGACTAGGTTCGCGTACATTCTACCCTCACATATTCCACTTTATAAGACTTAACTAAATATATGTTGTTGTTGCTGATTTTTCAAAACAACAACTATTCTAAATTAGATATTTTAGTACACACGATAACTAAATGGACCAAAGGGAGTAGCTAGTGAGGTCGGCACTGGGAATTTTATTTTTTATAATGGCCATTCACGGAGTCTCTCTTTATATATATTACTATTAGTAAGCATTAGTGAGCAGACAGCTAGTAGTTTCCATACTTGCTTCCACCTGCCTGCTTCTGATCAAGGGCAATTCGTAATTTCAAATTTTTATTTTTATTTATTTATTTATTTATTTGTTTTAACTTGTAATATATTTAAAAATTAAATAAAAAGCATTTAAAATTATAATAATTAATAATTTAAATTATTTAAAAACACAAAAAAAATTGATTGACTCAAAATCCTATTAGAGCAATAAAAATTGAGATATATTATTTATATATTTTGTGAAAAGCAATATAAATCACAATAATAAGCAAATTAAAAATATTTGAAAGATGTTTAAAATATTTGGTTGACTTTTCAAATTCTATCAATGTCATAAAAAATGGAATAGAGGGAGGAACATAGATTACTTGAAAATTGCGAAGAAAGTCGTATAAATCATACTAATAATTAACAACTTAAATATTCAAAACTATATAACAAATTTGATTGATTTTCTCAAATATTTCATCAATGTCACATTAATTGAGACAAAAAGAGTAACATATAGTAGCTGAAAATTATGTCAAAGTACTATAAATCAATCATTAATATCTTAAAATGTTTAAAATCATACAAGTAATTTGATTGACTTTCCAAATTTTAGTTATGCCACGTAAATTAAGATAAGAAAAGTAACATACATTGAGCCCATATTAACAAGGGCTCCAATATCTAATGGGAAAAATTTCATAAGTAGCATACTTAAGACCATAATTATGAGATTCGTAGCAACAGTTTCATAATTACTTAAAATAGCAACTTTTATTTTGTATTTGAACAAACTGTTACTATATAAATACATATACAAATCGTTTTACTGCCCCATTTTAACTCAAATCAATTGAGTTAAATATGACATAATTACCCATGAATTAAATGTGGAGATTTCTTTTCCATAAATACCTCCTAATTAACGTGATTTTCATTATTTATTAACAATTGATATCAAAATTCAAATTTCAATTTCACATTATCGTTTTCATCTAAAAAAAATCAAAATCAAATTCAACTGAAGCTTCTTTTGTTCATGATCTTCGAAAATTCAAATGAAATCATTATTGTTGTTGAAGGTATTGAAACATAATATTATTTTCTTATATGAATTTCATCCGTTGTTTGAAATCTTTCAAAAAAAAATTTGTTTAAATTTTTTTTGAACTATTATTATTATTTTGTTCAAATTTTTTTGAACCATTACTATTGTTTTGTTCAAATTTTTTCCTCATTAAATTGTTTTTGAATATTTTATAAATGAATTTTGATACAAAGTAATGCAACAGTAACTTGACCTGATCGATCTATTTTGTGATGAAAATTGATTTTACAACTTGCTCAAACACTATTTTTTGAGTTTCGATTGTTGGAATGTAATATATAGTCGAAGATTATATTTGTATTTTCGTAAAGTTCGATTATGGATATTTTGGTTGTGTTTGAATATGGATGTTGTGACTGTGGTATTTTACGTAGTAAAAATATATTGTAATTGTATTTTCGGTGGGACATTTTGGTTGTGTATGTATATATTATTTACGTTTATAATTGTAGATCTTTGTTTGAAATTTTAATGTGTAATTCTATATTGTAATTATATTATATTTTCATTTTTTATATTATTTTGTGGAATTGGTATTTCAGACTGTAATTGAATATTTTTTTGTTCAGTTGAATAATTATAATTTTAATTGTATATTTTGTTGCTGGTGTATATTTTTTGGATTTGTACGTAATTGTATATGTATATTATAAGTATTGATTGCTTACAATTATGTATTTTTTTATAACATTTTTTAAGTGAAAAAAATTGGCAATGGAAAGCATCCTAGTTCTTGTGAAGCACTCTGGAAGGTGGACATATGAAAAAACTATGAAGAGTAAATTACTGATGCAATATTATTGAGCATGACAGCATCGTACAATCAACTATACAATTTTTTGGTATCTCACGTTGAAGTGGATTTGAGCAGCAAATGTATTCAAATTGAATGTCAAATCACTAGTAATGCAAAGCAAATATAAATACATAATAATATGGGTTTAAAGGTATTTATTTGCAAAAGAAAGAGATGCTAGGCATGGATTGTCTTCCTTTATATGTAAGCATTTTGGAGAAAGATGTTGTGAGCACCTTTACAAGTTCATCTGTATGTGCAGTTGAAAGAAGAGACGTTTGTCACAATTCACACCAAGTGATAAATACAATTACAAAAGGTGCATTGGTGGTTACTGATAATACAACAGTATTAAATGTATTTGAGATGGATACAGTTCAGGTGATTATCTTAGACCCACATCATAAGAACGTTGAGGTAGACCAGGTATACTTGTCGAAAAAAATTTAAAGTCAATCATGAAAAATTATACAATTAGGGAGAAGTTTCAAACACGAAGTGAAAGGTTAAGTAAGAAATGGTAAGTACATTCTAGATTAATTTGTTCCCGTTTAAAATGAGTTTGGATATGTATTTTGATTGTATTTAAATTTATTGGATGCAGTTATACATTGATGTGCAAATCAGGTAATTGTGGATTTTTATGTCATGCCTCCGGTACGGGAGATTCTGGGTTATTCAGAATTAGAGAATTCAAAATAGAACATACATGTCCGGTGAAGGACAAAGTTTATACCAAGATACATTCTACAAGTATGTTAATAGGTGGTATGGTTAAACAAAAACTAAAAACCCACAAACGAAAATACCGTGCAACTAAAATCAAAAGTAACATGAAGAAAGAGTTTGGTATGGATTTGACATACAGTTTATGTTGGAGGGACAAGGAAAAAGAGTTTGAAGAATTAAGGGGGAAACCATCAACATCATATGGTAAATTACCAGCATACTTATATGTTTTAAACAATACTCATCCTAATTCACATAAAGAATGAAGAAGATGGATGAAAATGAGTTCTTAAATGTATTTATAGCTCTCCATGTATTCATCAAAGAATTTGAACATGGTAGACCTGTCGTAGTTTTTTATGGTAGTTATCTTAGAGGAATGTATACTGGGGCATTTTTAGTTGCCTATACCATGGATGGAACAGGTAAATAACATTTTATAATACATTTAATATTTCAAAGAAAAGAGATATATTCATATCTCTAACTGATATGCTTATGTGCTTATATGTATTTTTGCAAATGTTTGTGAATAAAACATGTAGAGTTGATAATGTATATGTGTATTATATAGTTGCATTTTAGTATATGTATTTGAAACTCTGTTTGTAAAAATATATACATATTTGCAACTATGTTTGTAATAAATACATATGCAGTTACTATTTGTATTTATAAATAACTGCGCAAAATGTGTTAATATATGCAGGGCATATATTTTCTTTGGCATATGGTTTGGTTGATTTAGAAAACGATGAATCTTGGACTTGGTTGTTTGAGAATCTGAAGGAAGCATACGGGGAAAGACAACACATATGTGTTCTTTCTAATTGGAATGCAAGTATCATAAAGATTGTTGGTGATGTGTACAAAAATGCACCGCATTATGAATGTATGTGGCATCTATGGTGTAACGTAAAAAAACTTTATATAAAATAACATGATGTGTTATCAGAGATCTTTTATACAATGGCAAAATCATCAAAGTCTGAATTTCACAAGTTAATGGAAAAAGTAGAGGCAGTTGATATTAGAGTGAAGAAATACTTAAAATTGGCGGGTTACGAAAAGTGGGCTAGGTCCTATGCAACAGTTCAGAGAGGATGGACATTGACATCAAACATTGCTGAGTCAATAAATTTTGCACTTATATCGGCTAGAGAAATACCGATATATGATTTTCTAGAACAAGTTTGATTGATGTTTGAAAGATGGAACTAAAAAAATATACAGGAGGCTTCATATACATTCACAACTCTCATTGAAAAATTTAATGTCATACTAGAAAATAACGAGGCAGCGTGTACTTGTATGACAGTATGATCATTTACATTTGTGATATTTGTTGGTATGAATTTATTTGTAGTTGTATGTATAAATAGCTATGGGCGTATGTGATTTACAAAAAAATTAAGGTAATCAATGTTATCTATTATGCAAAAAAATACATATTCAATAAGCAATATACAGTAATCAATGTTCTCTATAATATACATATCCATTAATCTCTGTTATGAAAAAAATACATGTCCAGTAAGCAATAGGTATATTTGTGGTATTTGTTGGAATTTATTTGTTGTTGTGTTTATAAGCACACATATGCAGTAAGCAAAAATATACATATGCAGTAAGAAATGTGTATATTTGTATTTTGCAACTGTGTTTCAAAAAAAACAAATATACAGTTTGCATCTGTTTGTAGCAATATATTTCCATATTTGCATTTGACCTTTTTAAATTTATTTTTAAAAAAAATAATATCAGGTTGTACCAGCCACAGAGTATGTCTATATGGTATATGACAAAGAAAAGCATTTTATTGTTTGCCTCAAGGAAAAAATATGTTCATGTCACGCATTTCAACTGATGAGATACCATGTGCACATGCTTGCACAGTCTTTGATAGCAAGAATTTCGCCAAGGGGCCATATTGTTATAATCTGTATAAGCCAAAAATAGTTTTAAAAATGTATGATATTCCAATCTATCATTTACCATACAAAGATGACTTGATAATTCTAGATAACATACTTGGTGAAATATTAATGTCTTTGAAATACAAACGACCTCCTGAAAGACCTGCAAAGAAATATAGTGGAAAATCGAAAAGGGATATGTTTGGAAAGAAAAACATCAACTCATGTAGTGGTTGTGGATTTAAGGGTCACAATAAGCATTCATGTAGGAAATTTCATAAATGATACATTTGTTCTAATTTTTGCTTTCTTTATAATTTCTTTTATACTTTTTATTAATTTTTTAAATGTGTTTAATGACGTTTATCTTCCATTTACTATGATGAATTATAAATGAAAATAAGTAATACAGTTATGTATTGCTAACTTTGAATGAAAGTGCATATATTTTTGCTATGACTCATAAATACTATAATGCATTATAAATGACAATAGGTAATACAGTTATGTATTTCTATTTTTTAATGAAAAATACATATGATTTTTCTTTGAAAAATACATATGCTTTGGTACATTTGATAGATGTGTTGTTATTCAAATATGGTGACCTATATGTATTTCTTTAAAATGGAATTAACTCTTAAATCATAATCGCAATTTTTCATAATTATTTACAAAAGTTGTCTATTCGAAAATACATTTATCGCCTATATGTATTTCAACCTCTATATAATATTTACTTGTATAGTTTTGTCTATTTGTATTAGGCATCACAGTTAACAACATAGTTTTTTATGAATTTGGCTAAATATATTTGCTAAACTATATATTATATGAACACATAGTAAACTATATAGTATATGAACACAGAGTAAATACATATATGAAGCAACTTAAAATACATATGTAAAGCACATAAGTATATGTGAAACCTTATAGGAGTATGTATTAAACATGTGTATGTAATGTAAACTGCATATGTATTTTAAAGAGAAAACTAAAAACTGCATATGTATATATTAAAATGTAAACTGCATCCATATATAACTGTACACTTGAATAAACACATACTATATAATTATCAAAAACATATGCAACATAAAAGACTAAAATGAATAACTTTCATTCACTTCAAAATGAATAACTTCCATTCACTTCAAAACAGAAAATAAGTTTTAAAAACTAATGCACTAAATTACTATCAACATCCAGTTAAATCTTGCCAAATACAAAATGGAATAAAATCATCAACCATTAGACTTCAAATACTTCTGTGGCACTTGTTATCTTGCTTTCCCTAACAGGCCTCAATTGTGCTTCGTTGTCACTTTGAGCTTTTACTTCTTATTTTTCATACCGTAGTCCCACAATAGTGAAGCATATCTTGTATGAAGTACATTGGGATTGAACTCAACCGAAGGAACGCATTGACTATAAGAAAGTCGCTCTGCATTTGTAATTATATACAGTCCACAGTTCCTACATAAAAATGTTAAATAATAATTAAAATATATTTTGAACGAACTTACAAACTTGTTATATGTATAATTAAAATACTTACATGCTTTCACTTGTTGTTGAGGCAAATGCTCTACAAAACGCACATCAAAAAGGTCCTGCATATATTTATCTTTGTATCTTGGATAATTATCAAGATCAATACCTTTATTTTCATAGAAATTACAAACCTAGAGACATAAAGGGATAATCTCAGCTAACTTCTCAATTTCAGCAAGAACAACAACATCATGACCAGAAGAGGAGTATGAATCATATATGAATATGCACCTCTCTGAGAATGATAAAACAGTAAGCACCCAATGATGTTTGTCCTTTACATTGACAGGAATAAAAATATTATCAACTGTATGCCATGGATCTATAGCATGCATACGAAATCCATTAATGTATTCATTAAGAAGGTACTCCTGTCCTCCCGCATTAAGAGTTGGATCATCCGACGAATAAACTTTCATCATATTCATAACTACGTTTATAAAGCTACAATCTACTGTGTTGTATTTGTATATGTTGTAGGGCTCATGCTTAGACTTCTTCCGCAAGTAGTAAGAGCAAACATCAATTTGTTACAATAAGTAATACTACAAATATAAGAACATTCATACAAGCTCTATATAAAATAAGATATGTATGTAATGTAAACTACATATGTATTTTTAGGTTTAATCTAAAAAGTGCATATGTATATATTGATATGTAAACTGCATCTACATATATACACATAATGTAAAATAGATATATGAAACAGCATATGTATATTAAGAAACACATTGTAAAATATATATATGAAACAACATATGTATTTTTTAGATAGCATATGTATTTTAGGTAACATTATATGTAATTTTAATTTATATTAGAACTCTATAAGGAAATATGTAATAATAATCTACTTACTGAGTCTGTCCATGACTGACAACAAAATTCATAAGGTAGAATCAATTTTACCTTCGACGGTCCAAACTCGAAAATGCATAATTGTTATGGTTGACTGGCTCCTCTTGTAATGTTCCTCTTTGCTCTTCCTGTTAATTTATTCAATACATTGCTAAATCATGAACATAAAAAAATTAAAAGAATAATATAATTTAGTTGAACAGAAATACTGTAATACTCCATACTTTTCCTAGTTAAGTTCAGCTCCTAGTGTGTGAAGTATTTAGTAGGTAAAGAATGTTCACAGAAATCACTTAGAGCCAAGAACCTTAGTTTCGTCCGAAGTTTGGCCTTCGATTCTACAAGGGTCAACTTTGAAATTATATAACTCTTGATGTATATAGAATTTTCCAACTCAAGGCCCACCAAATTATAGATAATTGAGTCATCTCTCCAATGATATCAATTTTTCCTTAATCGGATACCCAGGTGAGAAATTATGGTATTTTTCAAGTGAGGCAGTAGCTTACCGCGATTATACCACATCGCGGTGAGCCCCTAAATCACCATCGTTCTTTTCAGTAGCTCACCGCAATTGGCCCGTGTCGTACCAAAAATTAAGGTGGAGCAAGTAACACATTGCGGTGATGTGCAAATCCGCACTCATTCAATTCCAGTGACTCAATGCGATAGCACCGCATCGCGGTGAAGTGCAAATTTGCACTCATCCATTTCTAGTAACGCAATGTGATAGTACCATGTCGTGTTGAGGTATAAAATTGGACTCCAGTCACGATTTTAAATTTTAGAAAGGCATTTAATTCAATTACTCTTGCTCTAATTCGTGAAAGCAAACAATTTAACCTTATTCTAAGCTTATTACAATCTTTATTCACCAAATTTCTCTCCAAGAAAACCGTAAAGTTTTAACTTTGAGTCCAAGAAATCCAAGGTTTCACCATTCATTTTCAAGATAACCAAGAATTCAAGTTTCTAGGTTCAATAACTTCAAGAACATCGTTAGGAATTCAAAGTTTAAGCTTTTGCATTTAAATAATCATATAAGGTATGTAGGGTTATGAACAAGAACACTCCTTTCATACTTGTGCCCAAAACTAGTTTTAGAGTTGAATTTTATAAGAAATTATATGAATTTTAGTATAGGGTTCATACCCAATTATCATTGTTCAAAGATGTTGATGTTACAAGTGATTTAAATATTGAATTGCATGTTTCCTTTTACATCTTTATGTGTGTGGCATGATTTTACGGATTGAAAATTGAATTTCATTATCTTGACTAGAATTATTAAAGAATTTCAAGATTTTATTATTGAGCATGAACTTTGTGATGATTTGATATGAGTTTAAAGCATGGGTTTTAAGACCTAAGTATAAGCATTGATATTTTAAGAAGATTATGCTTTTAAGCACCCTAAGACTAGTTTATATTCAGATTTTGAACAAGATTTGATCTTTTGATCCTCAGCTAAGATATGGAATCCACACAGTTAGTTTTATTACAGTTTAAAGTAAACAGATGCATAACTGGTTTTCATTGTAAACTTTTATGTTAGTCTTAAAGTGGATTTCCTACAGAATGAGCATATACATTAAAGGGAGTAGTATTTAGCACCGAGTTGGGTATGTGTCCTAGTTCACATACCCCAAAACTACGAGCCAACATAGGTACAGATTTAGCTCATTCTCATGTATATGGATGATAGATACAGATTGTGATCACTTAGCTTAGGTTATTCTCCTTGACAAGAGAATGACACCTCTCCCCAATGTAAGGTTTTCCCTTATGGGAACTAGACGTTGGACACTATGATATCTCACATAGTGTATGTTAGTTAGAAGAACCTCCCTAAACCTAAGTCTTAAAAACAGAATAATAGAATAGCTTTTAGAAAAATAAGTTTAAAGGCTCACAAATTTACTCAGATATGATCCTACTTAAGACATTACTTACAGAACTTCAGCTTTAGTTTTCATATGATAAAAGTGAGTCCTTTCTACACTTAGCATGCATGATTTGAAAATAGCTTTCAAGTACAAATTTAGAACTAAGTGTGATGGCTCACAGTATTCATATAGTATATTTTATCATTCATGATTTAAGATTTCAGCTTTCAATTACTCAAGCCAAGGTACGCCATTTATACTTAGCATGCACTGTTTATGAGAAAGATACATATTCCATCACTGTTTTACTTATGCATTCACCCCCACATGCTTAGTACATTCCAAATGTACTGATCCACATATATGTCTATGTGCTACATTGTTTAATAATTTAGGTTCAAGTGCGCAGTTCTAGTAGCATGATTGACTGTGAGCATCTCTATCTACATACCGACAGTTGGTGAGTCCTCATAGTTTGGGGACCTAGTTAATCAGATTTCTAGTTTTCAAAGTAGTTTATTCAGTTATTTTCAGTAAGTTCAAGTCAGCTGGGGGTCTGTCCCAGCGACTCTCTAGTTAGTAGTTTTAAAGGTTTGTTTGACTCTTAGATACATTTCATATTTACAGTGTCCGTTAGTTAAATTTCCTAGTTAAACACTTTCATACATTATGTTCAGTTAATTCTAGTTCATTTCAGATAGTATTTAGTAGTTCAGTATTGTTTTGTATGCTTAGATTCATGTATTATGAGTTACAGCTTTAGTAGAAGGTTTAAGGGGTTATCTTGAGACTACTCATAGTCTTGAGCATCTGTGACATCTCGGGACCCATTTTTGGGGCATTACAAATACCTTTTTGCATGACCTTTAAGAAGGTCCACTAAAATCCACTCTAAGAACTTATTGATAACTTTAGTGTATTTTATCCCATGAATTGGGTGAGAAACAAAAGGATGTTTCTGAGAGAATGTATATAGTCTCCCTGCTGAGCATCCTTTGTATTACAGAATACAAAAACATAAATGATAAAATGTATTTGGAAAAATTTCTACCTTTTGTTTATAATACAAAGATAGTACCAATATATGACAGTAAAAAATATATATAAGTTATTTTACTTACCAGCTATTGAACCAAACTTAATTATGTATACTGACAACTTGAATCTAAACGGTCACCAATTCCTTATCATTGGTTGAGCAGTTTGTTGTTCACGATTTATTGATGGTTGTACGATGATATTTTTTTTTGGATTCAGGTAGGCATTGAGACTAGGTAGCATCTCATCGAGGATTGTGATTTATGAATTAGACAAAATAAGTTCATCCCTTTTTCATCACTAGTTAATAAATGTGTAATACCCTGTAAAAGTCTTAGCTCATTTCAGCTTTCAGTTTCATGTTTAAGGGGTCCAAGACTTGAAAATTTCACTAAGTGTTGGGACTAAGTCATTTCCAAGGCCCCTAAACTTTGATAATTTCATTTTTGACATTCCCGATATTGAGACGTTGATTTTTGAGTTGATTCATAATGGGTGTAGTTAAAAGTACATCTCGGGGGAGTTTTGGAATTTTCAGACAAGTGGAGGGGCGTGTTTGGATCACCAAAATAGTAGAAGCATCGGGATTAGCCCGCACCAATCCGGTGCTCCAGAGTCTGCGTTGCCCGCTCTAGTCTGGTGCTGCAGAGCCCGCGTCACCCCTCTCCTTTTTGTCCATCTTTTGTTCCATATTATTTAAGGGCATTTGGGTCATTTCCCCTTCACCCAACTCGTCCATAACATAAAATTTAGGTTCCCAAAGAGCATTATTTTCTCTTTTAATCACAAATTCTCTCAAAAAAAAAAACCTCCCTTTCCTCAAGAACAAACCCTAACTCTTTCACAAACAATCAAGGAATTCAAGCTTCAAACCTCAAGAGATTCCCAAGAATCTTCACGAATTCATCCAGTGAGGTATGTGTGATGTTCATCCATGGGTTCCTTTCACCCCTGGAGTCTAAGAATCTCTTTTGGTTTTAAATTATGAGTTTTTCAAGTTTAAGTTGAAATATCTCCATAATCTCTTGTTAATTCAATTAAAAGTTATGTTTATAAGTGTTTTTCAAGTGGGATAAGCCATTACAACTTTTAAATATTGTAATCTTCACATTGAATCCTAAAGTTATGATTTTAATCTTGTAATCATGCTATTCTCACATGATTTACCCATTTTCATGCTTAAGTTCATGACTCTCATGTGTTTGATGAAATGCCTAAGTGTTGGGTTTTGAACAATGATCCCCCACTATGGTTTTAAAGCTTTTATATGGCATTATTATTAATTCTATTCAGTGTTGGTGGGTTATGAACACCCGATACCTATGTGATTTATATAAATTCAGCTTTTCAAGTATACAGGCAATTAATCCATGAATCTTATGAGTATACTTAGATATTCATATTCATGATGAGCATTATCAGTTATATAATAACATTCAGTTGATTTTAGTTCAGTCCAGTACCAGTATCAGTTTAGTTGGGACTAGGATTTAGCACCGAGCGAACCTAGGGATGAGGGCTCACCTGCCAGTTAGGACTGGTCCTTAGTAGCAGTCCCTAAGTTCCAGAATTACATAGCCAACGTAAGATTATGAGATGTCACCCGCAAGTTTAGGACTAACACTCTCTTAGGGGTCACCTGCTAGTTTAGGACTGACTCTCTAGTCCTTTAAGACATCATATTAGTGGATCCATATAGCTAGTGTTAGTATCTATGGCATGGTACTAATACCCTTCCAACTGGGGTTACAGATTGGACCTCAATTAGCTCAGACTGGGCATGTCAGTTAGGTGATACCTCCCAAAGTCTCAATACAATATTTTAGTGTATTCTCAGTTCGAATTTGCTTGATCAAGTGCACAGACTTTCAGTTAATCAGTTATACAGTTTACAATCTTTTAAATTTCAGACTTATTTCAGATTATAGATTTATGCTTGGTCTTGCATTTTCTGATGCTATAGTTTTTATGCATTCATGTTCAGTTATTGCATATTATTTAGTTTGTACTTATTTCATAAGCACAGTACCCCTTATATATCAGCCTAACTTTATCTCATATACCAGTACGTTCAAAGTACTGATCATATACTCTTTTTTGCATTATGATGTCTTATATTATAGGGTCGGATGCACAGTTTACCGAACACAGTTAGATAGCTCAACGTAATTCAGCAGCCGTTGTGGTGAGTCCTCATCCATCGAGGACATGTTATTTTTATTCAATTATTTTAGTATTTCATTTTATTCAATCAGTCAGAGTTAGTTGAAGGGTTGTCCCATCAACTCCTCAGTCAGTTTAGAGACTTTCAAACAATCAGTCAGTCACTTTTAATTTTTATCAGATGTTTTAGACTTATGATTGATTTATAATTTTAGTATTCAGATTTATATTTCCTTCTCAGTTTATGTTTCGCACAGGTGATATGTTCATAATTATTCAGTGCTCACAGCAGGTACCATCTCATGGGTTAGCTTGTGGTCACTTATGATCATAAGCACCATTGTCACGACTAGAGGTAGCCTCAGGTCATGACAAAACTTGGTACCAAAGACCAGAGTTTTAATGTGTCCTAGGGAGTCTGAAATCCATATTGAGTATGAGTCTTATGCATGGGTGTGAAGCGTGCCTCACTTATGGACAAGAGTCTACAAGACGTTTTAGGAAAAGTTTCCCTTCTTTCAGTATTCATGTCGTGTGAAAAAGCATGAGCTCTACTTGAAATATCTTTCTAACTCATCTTCCATTCTGATTATAGACAATGCCTCCCAAAAAATAATGGAAAAAGGAACGGGAATCAGCCTGCACCACCATTTGTTCAGGAAGATCCCTTGAATGTACATGTCTCTCACGCCAAGTTCAGAGCTACTTTTACTACCTTATCTATTTCAGTAGCTTCCCAAAATAATTAGTGAGCTACTTCCCTAGCTAATCCAATGGAAAATGCAGCTGCGGTCAGGATTTAGGTTTTCACGCTGATAAACCACTTTTTGTTTTTGGGATCCAAGTCTGAGAAAGATACGTAGGAGGTTTTTTATATGGTTCAGAAAGTGATAGATGTTATGGGGTTCACGTCGAGTGAGAGCGTAGAGTTGGTAGCATATCAGTTATAGAATATAGCTCATACCTAGTTTAAGTAGTGAAAGAAGGATAGGGTTGCTGAGGCAGGGCCTGTAGAGTGGGAAGAGTTTGTCACAGCTTTTTTAGATAGATTCTTCCCGTGAGAGTTAAGGAAAGCTAAAGTGTAGGATTTCATCAATCTGAAGCAAGGTAATATGAGTGTGAATAAGTGCTCGCTTAAGTTCACCCAGTTAGCGAGGTATGCTCCTTCGATGATGACTGATAGTAGGTCTAGAATGAGTAAGTTTGTATATGGTGTATCTAATAGTGTGGTCAAGGAGTGTAGGACCACAATTGATTAAAAAGATAGATTTATCTAAACTTATGGTTTATACCTAGCAGATTGAGGAAAAGAATCTTAAAGAGAAAGAAAGAGAGAACAAAAGGGCCAAGACAGGTAGTTTTAAATTTTCTCAGTTGAGGACAGATAGTGGTAACCATTCTCAGTTTAATTAGAAATCCTCAGCTTCAGCTCCATATTCAGCTAGTACGCCAGTGCCATAGTTCAAGAACGACTGTCTGGATAGAGCACCAGGCTCTAAGTCACATGGTATCATGTACAGTGGTCCTACCAATCCACTTTGAGGGAAATATGGCAGGAATCATCAGGGTGTGTGTAAGGCTAGTAGTGATGTGTGTTTTGGGTATGGCAAACCAGGCTACAATGTTAGAGAGCATCTAGTAGTTGCTTAGAGGGGAAAGGATTTATGCCAATAGGGCCAGTCTAATCTGTCATCAGCTCCTACAGGTTTCCCGACTCAGCAGGGGGCCACATCTAATGCCACCAGTGGTCAGTGCCATAATAGATTGTATGCACTCTAGTCCCGATAGGATCAAAAAAGTTCTCCTGACATAGTTACGGGTATGTTATAAGTCTTTCATCTTTATGTTTATTCTTTATTAGACCCTGGAGCCTCACTCTCCTTTGTAACTCCTTATATAGCAGTCAATTTCGGTTTTTGTCCTAAATCTTTAGTAGAACCTTTCCAGTGTCAATACAGTAGGTGTCTCTATTGTAGCCAGGCATGTATACAGGAACTTCTCGGTCACAGTATCTCAAAAAGTCACCTCAGCTGACCTCGTGGAGTTAGAGATGACTGATTTTGACGTCATTCTTGGCATGGATTGGCTCCACTCATGTTATGCCTCAGTTTATTATAGAAATAGAGTTGTTCAATTTCAGTTTCCTAATAACCACTTATTGAATGGAAGGGTAGCACCTTTGTGCTTAGGGGTCAGATTATTTCACATCTTAGAGCAAAAGGGATGATATCTAAGGGGTGTGTTTACCATCTTATTCGAGTCAAGGACTATAGTTCTAAGACTTCTAGTCTTAAGTCAGTTTTAGTAGTAAGGAAATTTATAGATGTGTTTTCTAAATACCTTCCTGGAGTTCCTCTCAAAAGGGAAATTGACTTCAGAATAGATCGTCTTCCAGATACCCAAACTATCTCTATTCCACCCTATAGAATGGCTCAAGCTGAGCTTAAAGAATTGAAAGAGCAGTTGAAAAATCTCTTATATAAGGGATTCATCAGGCCAGTGTTTCCCCATGGGGCGCTTTAGTCTTGTTCGTGCGTAAGAAAGACGGATACTCTCAGAATGTGCATCGATTACCATCAGTTGAAAAAAATCATAATCAAGAATAAGTAAACACTCCCCAGAATTGATGACTTGTTCGACCAACTTTAGGGTACTAATTATTTCTCTAATATAGACCTCAGATCCGGTTATCATCATCTTAGAGTCAGAGAATTTGACATTCTAAAGACAGCCTTCAGAACTCAATATGGACACTTCGAATTCTTAGTTATGTCCTTTGGACTAATGAATGCCTCTGTAAATTTTATAGACTTGATGAACAGGGTGTTCAAGCAGTACTTGGACATGTTTATCATAGTCTTCATTGATGATATTCTTGTCTATTCCCATAGTAAGAATGATCATACAGACCATCTCAGAATTGTATTGCAGACCCTTAGAGCCTGTCAGTTGTTCACCAAGTTCAGTAAGTGTAAATTTCGGTTAAGATCAGCAGCTTTTCTTGGCCATATTATTTTTGGTGATTACATTAGAGTTGACTCTCAAAAGACCGAAGCAGTGAGAAACTGGACCAGACCTATCTCTCCATCAGATATTATGAGTTTTTTAGGTTTGGATGGCTATTATAGATGATTTTTTGAAGGGTTTTCTTCTATTGTATCCCTCATGTCTCAACTGATTCAGAAGAAAGTTAAGTTTCAGTGGTCAGATTTTTATGAGGAGAGTTTTCAAGAGCTGAAGACTCAACTCACTTCTGCTCCAGTATTAACTTTTCAAAAAGGTTCAGATGGATTTATAGTTTACTTTGATGTTTCCAGAGATGGTCTTAGTTGTGTGTTGGTGCAGAGAGGTAAGGTCATAGCCTATGCCTCCAGACAGCTTAAGCCCTATGAAAAGAATTATCCTACCCATGATCTTGGTTTGGCAGCTGTTGTATTTGCTTTGAAGATATGGAGACATTACATTTATAGGGTTTATGGGTAGTGTTACTTATGTTGAGGAGGATAAGAAAACGTTAGTCAGTGAGGTTCATCAGCTTGCTAGATTAGGTATTAGGTTGGTTAATTCAGCAAAAGGTAGTGCATAGGTTCAGAATGGTTCAAAATCATCCTTGGTTACCAAAGTAAAAGAAATGCAAAATAGAGATCCTAGTTTGGTTATTTAAATAAGGCAGTTAGAGATCAAAAGATGGAGGTTTTCTCCCAAGGGGAAGATGGTTTACTTTGTTGTTAGGGTAGATTATGTGTTCCGTGTATTGATGACTTGAGATAGCGAATACTTGCAGAAGAGCATGGTGCCCGATACTCTATCCATCTAAAAGCCACTAAGATGTACCATGACTTGTGGGAAATCTATTGGTGGAGTGGTATGAATAGGGATATTAAAGAGTTTGTAGATAAGTGTTCTAATTATCAGTAGGTTAACGTGGAACACCAAAGGCCTAGTGGCAGGAGTTCAGCATCCCTACTTGGAAGTGGGAGGTAGTGAACATGAATTTTTTGATAGGGTTGTCTCACACGCGATATCAGCATGATTTGATATGGGTATTATAGATAAAATAACCAAATCAGCTTATTTACTGTCCGTTCATACTTCTTACTCAGCTGAGGATTATGCCAGGCTCTACCTTAAGGACTTCATTAGGTTGCATGGGATTCCGTTGTCTATCATATCAGATTGAGGTACTCAGTTTACCTTTCACTTTTGGAAGGCTTTTCAAAAAGGTCTTAGTACCCAAGTTTATCTCAAAACAGTTTTGCATCCTCAGACAGATGGCCAGGCAAAGAGGACCATTCAGACCTTAGAGGACATGTTGAGAGCATGTGTTATTGACTTTAGAGGTAGTTGGTATGATCACTTACCTTTGATTGATTTTGCATATAACAACAGTTATCATTCCAGTATTCAGATAGCTTTATTTAAAGCTCTTTGTGAAAAGAGATGTAGATCTCCTATTAGTTGGTTTAAGGCAGGTAAAGCTACTTTGATAGGGCCAAATACAGTATTTGATACGATGGAGAAAGTTTAATTGATTCGGAAGAGGCTGAAGACATCCCAAAGCCGTCAAAAATCCTATGCAGATTTGAAGAGAAATGATCTTGATTTTGAGGTTGGTGATTTGGTTTATTTGAAAATTCACCCATGGAAGGAGTAGAGAGATTTGGCAAGAAGAGTAAACTCAGTCCCCGTTATGTTGGCCCATAAAAGATCTTAAGTCATTTTGGGAAGGTAACTTACGGGCTAGAGTTGCCTATAGATTTGGCGTCAATGCATCCAGTATTTCATGTTTCCCTGTTAAAGAAGTGTATTGGTGATTCAGCTGTAGCTATTCCGTTAGCAAGTATGGAAATTTAGGATAGCCTTTCCTACGAAAAAATCATAGTTGAGATCCTTAATCGTCAGATTCATAGACTAAGGAACAAAGAAGTTCTCTTGGTCAAAGTTCTTTGGCGGAATCAGTCCATTGAGGGAGCCACTTGGGAAGCAGAAGAAGACATGCGAGTGAACTCAGATTCATCTTGAGGTAACGATTTTCTTCAGATTGATCCCCTTCCATTTCAGTTTCAGCTATGTAATCAATTCCATGTCATTGCATATATTCAGTTCAGTTCATGTATCATGTTTCAGACTTAGTTAAGCAATCATGTTTTCAGTCATGCGTGTTCAGTATATGATCTCAGTTACTTCAGTACTCTCAGCTAAACTAGTCTTATTCGAGGACAAATATTCCCAAGGTGAAGATATTTTAATACTCCATAAAAGTCTTAGCTCATTTCACCTCTCAGTTGCATGTTCAACGGGTCCAAGACTTTAAAATTTCACTAATTGTTGGGACTTAGTCATTTCCAAGGCCCCTAAACTTTGATGATTTCATTTTTGACCTTCCCGACCTCAAGATATTAATTTTTTAGTTGATTCATGATCGATGTAGTTAAAAGTACGTATCGATGGAGTTTCGGAATTTTCAGACGAGCGTAAGGGCATGTTTGGATAACCAAAATAGTAGCAGTATCAGGATTAGCCCGCTCCTCCCACTCCAGTCTGTTGCTCCAGATCCAGCTTCGCCCCTTCTTTTTTGTCCAACTTTTGTTCTTCATCGTTTAAGGGCATTTAGGTTATTTCCCTTTTACCCAACTCGACCATAACATGAAATTTAGATTCCCAAAGAGCATTATTTGCTCTTTTAATCGTAAATTCTCTCAAAAGAAGCCTCCATTTCCTCAAGAACAAACTCTAACTCTTTCACAAGTAATCAAGGAATTCAAGTTTTAAACCTCAAGAAATTCCTAAGAATTTTCACAAATTCATCCAGTGAGGTATGTATGATGTTCATCCATGGGTTCCTTTCACCCATGGAGTCCAAGAATCTCTTTTGGTTTTAAATTATGAATTTTTCTTGTTTAATTTGAAATATCTCCATGAATGTCTTGTTAATTCAATTACAAGTTATGTTTATTAGTGTTTTTCAAGTGGGATGAGCCATTACACATTTTAAATGTTGTAATCTTCACATTAAATTCCTAAGTTATGATTTTAGTCTTGTAATCATGTTATTCTCGCATGTTTTACCCATTCTTATGCTTAAGTTCATGACGCTCATGTGTTTGATGAAATGCCTAAGTGTTGGGTTTTGAACAATGATCCCCTACTATGGTTTTAAAGCTTTTATATGACATTATTGTTAATTCCATTCAATGCTGGTGGGTTATGAACACCCAATATTTATGTGATTTACATATATTCAGCTTTTCAAGTATACAGACAATTAATCCATGAATTTTATCAGTATACTCAGGTATTCATATTTATGATGAGCACTATCAGTTATATAATAACATTTAGTTAAGTTCAGTTCAGTCCAATATCAGTATCAGTTCAGTTGGGAGTAGGATTTAGCATCGAGCGAACCTAGGGATGGGGGCACACCCGCCAGTTAGGTCTGGGTCCTTAGTAGCAGTCCCTAAATTTAAAAACTACGTACCCAACGTAGGATTATGAGATGTCACCCACCGGTTTAGGACTGACTTTCCAATCCTTTGGGACATCAGATTAGTGGATCCACACACCCAGTGTTAGTATCCGTGGCACAGTACTGACACCCTTCCAACTGGGGTTACAAGTTAGACCCCAATTAGCTCATATTGAGGCATGTCAATTAGATGATACCTCTCACAGTCTCAGTACAGTATTTCAGTCTATTCTCAGTTCAGGTTTGCTTGACCAAGTGCACAGACTTCCAGTTATACAGTTTACAGTCTTTCAAATTTCAAACTTATTTTAGATTAGAGATTTATACTTGGTCTTGCATTCTCAGATGCTACAGTTTTCATGCATTCATGTTCAATTATCGCATGCTATTTAGTTAGACCTTATTTCATATGCACAGTACCCCATGTGTATTAGCCTAACTTCATCTCATATACCAGTACATTCAAAGTAATGACTGCATACTCTTCTTTTTGCTATGATGTCTTATATCATAGGTTCAGACGCACAGTTTCCCAACCTAGTTAGACAGCTCAGCGTAATTTAGCAGCCGTAGTGGTGAGTCCTTCTCCATCGAGAAAATGTTATGTTTATTCAGTTATTTTAGTATTTTATTTTACTCAGTCAGTCGGAGTTAGTTGGGGGTCTACTCTATCAACTTCTCAGTCAGTTTATAGGCTTTCAGACGTTCAGACAGTCAATTAGATAGTCAGTCAGTCACTTTCAATTTTTATAAGATGTTTCAACTTATGATTGATTCGTTATTTCAGTATTAAAATTTATATTTCCTTCTCAGTTTATTTTCCGTACAGGTGTTATGTTCATAATTATTTAGTGCTCACGGTAGGTACCAGCTTATTGGTTAGCTTGTGGTCACTTGTGATTGTAAGCACCATTGTCGCGACTAGGGGGTAGCCTCGGATCGTGAAAAAATGAGTTTGATCTGTTGTCCTAATTTTCTCCTCTGAATAAGTTTCAACCACACTATGATCCGGTGTATTTGCACTTATACCTGCATTCTCCTTGTTGGCCTACAAAAAATGGAAAAGAAATTAGTTTGTTCTGGCCATTATAAATGACATAACCTCAAAAATATATTCATTATACATAATCGATAATCATCTTGAACAACCAGCTCAGAACGTATATAATCCAAATTAATGCTTTGTAGAAGCTTATCGGGTATTAAAAATTAAGAATCAGATGCATCTTTTTTTTTATCTGATTGAAAATCCATAGATTCCTTGCAGACTAGTAAAAAAGGTAAAACAACATTAATCAGTCATCCAGTTGTATATCTTGAATACATATATATAAAAGAACATATAAAACAGAAGTATAAAAATACATATGTGCACTACATATGTTTTTTACATATCAAAGTGTAATGGCATATATATATAATCATGTACATGAACATATAAAACAAAACAAACATAATGAAATTATATTCAAGAGTATTTATAAATAAACATATGTAAGTTAAATATTTATCATTTTACCATTAAACTTCTTATCCAAACGTTGAACCACATCGGGATTGAAGCGTTGTAGTAATGTTTCTACATCAACATCATCTATATGTGGCTGATCGGATTCTTTTTCTTCAGATTGTTTCTACAAATACATATACAAGTACATTCAATAATTAATACACAAGCTTCAAATTTGTATACTGTATATATATATATATATGCCAATCCACTAAACATACATATTTATATCAGATATGTTTTTTAAGCTTATTTGAATAATAAATATTTTACCTTCCTTTGTTCGATTGCTTTCATAATCAGATCGAACTTTACCAACACTAAATACGAATTTCTTTCAACTCTTCACAAACCATTTTTCAAACAAAATCAATTAGCAAATTTTTTTTATTAATGTGCACACATATTTATCAAAAAACTTACCTCACCGCGGAATGATTCAAATACTTTCTTTGAAATAACTGCTTCTTCATCTACATGACTCTTTGACTTTGACTGAATTGGAGTAAAAATTAACCTTGTTGTTTGCTTCACATTCTGCTAATTTGAAGCAGTTGTATGTCGTGTTTGAACCGATTTAAAAAATTAGTATTTTCAAACTGGGTACCTTTGTAATACGAGGAGGTGGTGTCCTCTTTTGTGTATGTTCATCAACAACATTATGTGATTGATGCTTCAACGGTTTCTTCATTAGTGAGGTTGATGAATCAACCTTTTGTTTCTTTTTGGAGCTTTCATAAATTTGTTTTGGTGGTAGATCCTGAAAATCATCATCTAAATTAACTGAAGGTTCAGCTATAACTCTATTCTGTTGTGGTATTTCAAACTTTGAAATTTTCCTTCGAGTTAGCTCAATGTTCTTAAATACAACCTATGAATCTACAAAATATATGTTAAAGTATCTATAAAACAATTGTAAAGCAAATGTATATATGCAAACTATATATGTATATGTAAAATACATATTAATACATATGTATTTATTCACTGCAAACTTTGCCATCTTCATTAAACATAGGGGCCATCAGATACTCAAACCATGATCGAGGTGTATTTGTCTTCCAGTTTAATCACCGGAGAATTTGATTGTCAACCTTGGAAGCAACCTTTCGTAGAACATTCAAACAACACTCATAAAGCCAAAATTGAATAGCAAGTGGTATTTTTGTAGCAAATAAAATTGTCCACCTACTTTCAACCTATTGTTCAAACTTTTAGCTACATCCTCAAATGATAAAGTCCCCCATGGAAGATTCTTATATCGACCACTCTCCACCAAATCAAAATGGAGTCGTAGTATAACAACAGTATCAATATTCAATAAAACAAAAAAGTGATGGAAATACAGAATTGCAAACTTCTCAGTATCCTCATCATTGTTCTTCCCCAAACTTTGTCCGAGACTGCTCTAAACAAGTGTCTTTTTTGTATACAATTGGAACTATTGAAATATTACTTAACAATCCTATTTGGTACCTCCTCGTCAAAAACGAAGTCGTACTTATTACCACCACAATTCAACCCAGTAATAATTGCAAATTTCCTAGGAGTGAAACATAAAGAAGTGTTATTAACCCGAATGACTATGGCAGTAGTAGAACTTCCCTTTGTCTCGAGGGACATAACACATCTGCATAATTGTACTTGAACTACACAGTGTTTCTTCTTCATGAAATAATCAAAAATATTACTGTCACAAAAATGTTTGTACTACTCCTTGGTTAATATTGCCTGTAAACTTCTCTCAATATCATTATCACGGTGGCAGTACATATGTGGTGCCAACCTTGAAAGTTTTCTTGCCATGAATATTTCATCACACGGCACCTATACAACAAAAATTTATACCTTATTACACTGTAAAAAAACAACAAACACAATCAACACATCATAAAAATACATATAAATATGCATATGTATATTGAACAGAATAAAAATACAATACCATCACTACAGAAAAATACATGTGAAAGTGGATATGTATGTATAAAAATACAAATACTTTCATATACATTAAATGTATATTGAACAGAACAAAAATACAAAATGAAAGTGCATATGTATATATAAAAATACAAAATATTTTCATGTACCTTAATGTATATTTAGATAGTCAATTTGTATATATACCAAACCTATATATATTGTATTGAAGAAATATTTGAAACTGTATTTGTATTTTAACAAATACAAATACGTCCATAACCCAACTGTATGTTTAAACAATCAGAATACCCTAATGTATATTTCAACATTCCAATATACTGAAAATATATAACAATTATAAAAAAAGTACATATAGGCAAATACTTCTTCATGAATAGTTCATATATAAATGTATTTTTTATACATGCAAATTAGCATATGTATTTAACATACAAATATATATATATATATGAATACATATTATCCCAAAATGTATATTTAAGTTATCAGCTTCAACAAAATACATATCACCTTCACCAAAATACATATTACCTCAAAATGATATCAGCTTTACTGAAATTCCTAAATACATATCAGTAAATAAAAATTCATATACACAGAAAATTACCTCTTCCTATTTATCTTCTTCCGATTCATAACCAGCAGAGTTTTCAACATCATCATTTAGAACATTGATTGACTCTGTAATTTCTTTTTCTTTCCTTTTCTTCTGATATTTTTGTAATTTTGGGGCTTTTGGAGGAGTTTTTTCAATTATTTTTTTTTAAATATCGGTCATCTTTACTAGGTCGTTACGAAACTTGGACCTAAGCTCCTTGGTACTCACTAATTTTTTTTTACTATATAGGAGTAGAAACAACTTTAAATACTTCGTCTTGAGTTAATTCAAGACTAAATGACGGTGCATTATCAAACAATAAATTAATAGGTGGTATACCCCTATTTGATCTTGTTTTTGGTGTATGTTCTGCCATCAGAGAATAAAAACCTCAAACTAGAAGTTGATAATGGTTTATAGTACAAAATTTAAAAAAAAAATACATTGTAAATAGATAATATGCAATAACTAAAATATATTAGTTACCTGAAATTATGGAACACTATCCTTATCAAATCGTGAAAAACTGTGAGAAAGAAAAAAATTTAAAAGATAAATCTGAGAGACTTCAAACAATAAAAGGTAAAGTAAAATTAATTAAAGAAAAGAGAAAGAGAAGTGGCGTGAAAAGTGCAACCTTGTACATGATAATTTTAAAACAGTGGTAAGTGGGGAACCCCACTTAAAAAAATATTATTTTTGCTATACAATGTAATTTCATAAAAGTATTATTATTTTTCATAATTTAAGTCTTAAGTATGTTACTTCCCGTAGTTTTTCCTATCTAATATATATATAGATACAGATACATTCATGTTTGGAGTCAATTAGGGGTTTTGTTTAGGAAAAATTACACAAAGTAGCATACTTAATACTATAATTACAAAAAATAGCAACACATTTGTAAAATTATAGTTTATAGCAAGAGTAGCACTATTTAACTCATTAACTAGGCAAGTGCATGTTTTACTCTCACTACTTTACATTTTCCTATTTTCACTCCACTATTTCATCCTCCCCCAGATATAGTCATATCTTTTACTCCATTTTTTTCATCTTATTTTTTTATTTTATTTTATTTTGATTTTTTTATTTCCACTTTATTTTCTCTCTTCTATTTCTCTTTTTCATTTTTTTATTTTTTTATTTTTTATTTTTTCTCCTTTTTCATATTTGAAGATAATTATCTCCATGATCTTTATGATTTCAATATAAAACATCATTACTGTCTTTCACTCTCTTATTTCTCTACCTTTTTTTCTAATTAGTTTTTTTCATCTTATTTTTTTATCATTTTATTTTTTTATTTTG